>NW_018407049.1:33654-62852 GCF_002113885.1 Mizuhopecten yessoensis | reverse complement strand
CCCTCCTACAGAGTAACGACCACCATTTTAGACTGATATACCCTCCTACAGAGTAACGACCACCATTTTATACTCATTGCCCTCCTACAGAGTAACGACCACTATTTTAGACGGATAGCCCTCCTACAGAGTAACGATCACCATTTCATAATGATTGCCCTCCTACAGAGTAACGTCCAAAATTGTATATTGATAGCCCTACTACAGAGTAACGATCACCATTTTAGACTGATAGCCCTCCTTCAGAGTAACGACCACCATTTTATACTGATAGCCCTCCTACAGGATAATGGCCACCATTTCAACTGATAGCCCTCCTACAGGATAACGGCCACCATTTCAGACTGATAGCCTTCCTTCAGAGTAATGGCCACGATTTTATACTGATTGCCCTCCTACAAAGTAACGACCTCAATTTTAGATGGATAGTCCTCCTACAGGATAACGGCCAACATTTCAACTGATTGCCCTCCTACAGGATAACGGCCACCATTTCAAACTGATAGCCTTCCTACAGAGTAACGACCACCAATTTAGACTGATAGCCATCCTACAAAGTAACGACCACCATTTTAGACGGATAGCCTTCCTACAGAGTAACGATCCCCATTTTAGACTGATAGCCCTCCTACTGATAGCCCTCCTACAGGGTAACGACCACCATTTTAGACGGATATCCCTCCTACAGAGTAACGAACTCCATTTTAGACTGATATCCCTCCTACAGAGAAACGATCACCATTTCAGACTGATAGACTTCCTTCAGAGGAATGGCCACGATTTTATACTGATTGCCCTCCTACAAAGTAATGATAGCCCTCCTACAGGATAATGGCCACCATTTCAACTGATAGCCCTCCTACAGGGTAACGACCACCATTTTAGGCTGATAGCCCCCCTACAGAGTAACGATCACCATTTTAGCCCTCCTACAGGATAATGGCCACCATTTCAACTGATAGCCCTCCTACAGGGTAACGACCACCATTTTAGGCTGATAGCCCCCCTACAGAGTAACGACCACAATTTTAGACTGATATCCCTCCTACAGAGCAACGACCACCATTTTAGACCGATATCCCTCCTACAGAGTAACGGTCACGATTTTAGACTGATAGCCCTCCAACATAGTAACGATCACCATTTTAGACCTCCTACAGGATAACGGCCACCATTTGAGACTGATAGCCCTCCTACAGGGTAACGACCACCATTTTAGGCTGATAGCCCCCCTACAGAGTAACGACCACAATTTTAGACTGATAGCCCACCTACAGAGTAACGATCACCATTTTATACTGACAGCCCTCCTACAGAGTAACGGCCACCATTTCAGACTGATAGCCTTCCTTCAGAGTAATGGCCACGATTTTATACTGATTGCCCTCCTACAAAGTAATGATAGCCCTCCTACAGGATAATGGCCACCATTTCAACTGATATCCCTCCTACAGAGGAACGACCACCATTTTAGACGGATATCCCTCCTACAGAGTAACGAACTCCATTTTAGACTGATATCCCCCCTACAGAGTAACGACTACAATGTTAGACTGATAGCCCTCCTACAAAGTAACGACCACCAATTTTTACTGATAGCCCTCCTACAGGGTAACGACCACCATTTTAGGCTGATAGCCCCCCTACAGAGTAACGACTACAATTTTAGATTGATAGCCCTCCTACAGAGAAACGATCACCATTTCAGACTGATAGACTTCCTTCAGAGGAATGGCCACGATTTTATACTGATTGCCCTCCTCCAAAGTAACGACCTCAATTTTAGCTGGATAGTCCTCCTACAGGATAACGGCCACCATTTCAGACTGATAGACTTCCTTCAGAGGAATGGCCACGATTTTATACTGATTGCCCTCCTACAAAGTAACGATCACCATTTTAGACTGATATCCCCCCTACAGAGTAACGACTACAATTTTAGATTGATAGCCCTCCTACAGAGCAACGACCACCATTTTAGACTGATATCCTTCCTACAGAGTAACGATCCCCATTTTAGACCGATATCCCTCCTACAGAGTAACGAACCCCATTTTAGACTGATAGCCGTCCTACAGAGTAACGACCACCAATTTAGACTGATAGCCCCCCTACAGAGTAACGATCACCATTTTAGACTGATATCCCCCCTACAGAGTAACGACTACAATTTTAGACTGATAGCCCACCTACAGAGTAACGATCACCAATTTAGACTGTTAGCCCTCCTACAGAGTAACGACTACAATGTTAGACTGATAGCCCTCCTACTGATAGCCCTCCTACAGAGTATCGATCACCAATTTAGACTGTTAGCCCTCCTACAGAGTAACAACCACCATTTTAGACTGATAGCCGTCCTACAGAGTAACGAACACCATTTAGACTGATATCCCTCCTACAGAGTAACGACCACCAATTTAGACTGATAGCCCTCCTACTGATAGCCCTCCTACAGCATAACGGCCACCATTTCAGACTGATAGACTTCCTTCAGAGGAATGGCCACGATTTTATACTGATTGCCCCCCTACAAAGTAATGATAGCCCTCCTACAGGATAATGGCCACCATTTCAACTGATAGCCCTCCTACAGGGTAACGACCACCATTTTTCATAATGATTGCCCTCCTACAGAGTAACGACTACAATGTTAGACTGATAGCCCTCCTACAGAGTAACGACCACCATTTTAGACGGATAGCCTTCCTACAGAGTAACGAACACCATTTTAGACTGATATCCCTCCTACAGAGTAACGACTACAATTTTAGACTGATAGCCCTCCTACAGAGTAACGATCACCAATTTAGACTGATAGCCCTCCTACAAAGTAACGACCACCAATTTTTACTGATAGCCCTCCTACAGAGTAACGATCACCATTTTATACTGATAGCCCTCCTACAGAGTAACGATCACCATTTTAGACTGATAGGGCTCCTACAGAGTAACGACCACCATTTAATACCGATAGCCCTCCTACAGAGTAACGACCACAATTTTAGACTGATAGCCCTCCTACAGAGTAACGATCACCAATTTAGACTGATAGCCCTCCTACAAAGTAACGACCACCAATTTTTACTGATAGCCCTCCTACAGAGTAACGATCACCAATTTAGACGGATAGCCCTCCTACAGAGTAACGACCACCATTTTAGACTGATAGCCTTCCTACAGAGTAACGAACACCATATTAGACTGATATCCCTCCTACAGAGTAACGAACACCATTTTAGACTGATAGCCCTCCTACAGAGTAACGACCACCATTTTAGACTGATAGCCCTCCTACAGAGTTAACTACTTGGTGATGTAAAATGATCAATAAGTATACAGGAAGAAAGAGCCTTCTTCAAAAGTCACTTTGGGTCCATCTGGTCAGGAAGTATAGTCAGCCTTAAATTTTTATTCAGCAATGATTATCTGTAATCGACACAGAAATTATTCCTGATGTGTCACTCTGACGTAATTTGGGTACTTCTCTATAACAATATTGCAGTGATCTGATTACACACCCGGTTACGATTGTAAAGACTGAGATCTCTAATTTCAATCAATACTATTCCTGATACGATTCGTCAGAGTTCGATAACCTGACATGTCCGTCTAGTTCCTTACCTTGCTATGACTTATAGCTTTGTAACCTGATAACGTGCCGTGTTCCTATTGGCTGACGTATACAGGAGTTACTTTCTTCTCGCAGCATTCAGCAATACTATCGGTAATAACATAATATATAATTTGACTATCAAAGTTTAAAGACGAAACCCTGTTTGAATGTTACTGCCAAGTTAGGCAATGAGGTACAGTAATGTTGACCTACCTTTCCTTTTCTGTAGTCACATAACTAATGTGCTGAAAGAGAAAAGGCGCAGATTTTTATAATCATTGTATTAATTGAAACTGTATTCTCTCGCTAAAAATATTTGCATAATAGGTTATAAATATATAATTGAATATAACGAAATATTTTCCACACTTACGAAAAACATTTTAGTAAAACGGTCGAATCTAATAATGTATTAGAAAGAGGGACTTATGAGTCTCTGTCCTTGTTTATGAATTGTATTTATGTAACTTGTTAATTTACTTTTTATAAGTTACATAAAACCCCTCTTATGACATAAATAAAGGATGCGTATATTATGTCATTGTTTCAAGTAACCACATTTTTAATATAATTATTAAAACAAATGATCAAGCCAAATTAAAATGCCCGCGAAATTGCTGTGAACCTCTCATCCGTTAAAATTAACTACATTCATATTCCCCTCTGTGATCTAAGCCACCCTGACACTTAGTTTCGATAAGGACATTTCGAGGGTCGTCTGCTACATACAAATCTTTTATTGTTATAAGCGTATGTACACATTTTATCAAACATAAAAGTAGGAACTAAAAGCAGCTATTAGACGTTACAAATATCAAGCATATTATCAAATCAACAAATGATTAACCGGAACTCCGTTCAATTCTATGGGTATGGGTATATGTGTGTGATTTGTTAACACACATGTACTTGAACCCTGAAGTATCTACTTTAAGATTTTTTACATTCACAAGCTCTATAGTCTGATATATTGCTGAAGGAAACCTGTCTTTACCTGTTGTTTTAGGTTTATTATCAATACACAGTTTGAGAGCAGAAAGTTCTCTGTGAATGAAAGGGTATATGTAAATATACATTGCGTAAACAAAGCTACATACTTCTTGTCACACGTGTGGTATCGTTACACATGTGAAGTGTCTTGTCTGAAGGCGGAAGTTAAATCAAACCGAAAGCACAGGAAGTGCAACGGGGAATATTCGGGAAATTCCACAGTACTAGAGGTGAGTACTCGCGGATCGGCGATCACCCCTGTCGTGCATGACATAACATCGGTACAAGCCCAGTGAAATTGGTTGACCTGTATCACCTCGGATCTGTTGCAAGGGTGTACCTGACAACGTGCTACGTGCTTTGAACAGGATACACTAAGGACTGGTGAACATGGGTGGAGTATAATCTAACCCTCTAAAGAACAACAGCACACCTCATGGAGAGTTGTGTACTTTAACACTAATTTCTTTTCTTTCTAGTCTTGGTTTAAAAAACCCAAATAGAAGGCAATGGCGGAAACGACAGTCGAGAACTTAATCGAATCGATGAAAGATGTGCATATGAACTCGTTAAACAATGGATGTAGAAGAAAAATAGGCATGTTCATGGACCCGGAAGGAAGTCTTATCCCAGACTCGGACATGTTCAACGACTGGTGTGGTTGTGCTGAACTTTTGAACTTCTCACAACCGGAAATAGAAAACATGAAACGTCAGAAGAGTCCAACACAGGAAATGCTCCACTTGTGGAGCACCCGGAATGACCCAGAACCAACAGTTGGGAACCTCATAAGCTTCCTCTT
Organism: Mizuhopecten yessoensis; assembly: GCF_002113885.1. Lineage (NCBI taxonomy): Eukaryota > Metazoa > Mollusca > Bivalvia > Pectinida > Pectinidae > Mizuhopecten > Mizuhopecten yessoensis. The sequence continues at coordinate 57,444 of NW_018407049.1, read as the reverse complement.
TCAGCTTGAAAGGTTTGACGTTATTAGCGAATGTCGTCAAATGATAGGTAAGGGAGAATGATAAGTTGTTTTCTGGTATGTCTGTGTAAGCATCATAGTTATATTTTGGAAAAGAACAGAAACATATATACCTCGATAATATGAACTTTATTTGAGAAGCAATAACATGCTTTTATTACTTATAAATGGTAGAATGTTCCCTTTATGCCAACTGTTTACAAAATTAAGTGCGTGTTGTGGTTTATGTAAAACTATATACATATGCGAGTGTAATATGTGGCCTTTTACCTGTGTTATAAGTAGGGAAACAAAAACAGAAATTAATATCTGACCTAAAACTTTTTGTTTAAAAATAAATCAAATAGCATTCTGCTTCAGTTCTTTACAAAATGTAATTTTACAAGATATTCCTGAGAAATATGCGATCAGATTTAAATTCACTGCATATACTTATATCTTATACTATTATAATTAGCACACTTCCGTGATATCCTATACGATTATAATTAGCACACTTCCGTGATATCCTATACGATTATAATTAGCACACTTCCGTGATATACTATACGATTATAATTAGCAAACTTCCGTGGTATCCTATACGATTATAATTAGCACACTTCCGTGGTATCCTATACGATTATAATTAGCACACTTCCGTGATATCCTATACGATTATAATAAGCACATTTCCGTGATATCATAAACGTTATTTTAAGCACACTTCCGTGATATACTATTATTAGCACACTTCCGTGCTATCCTATACGATTATAATAAGCACATTTCCGTGATATCATAAACGTTATTTTAAGAACACTTCCGTGATATACTATTATTAGCACACTTCCGCGATATCATATATGATTATAATTAGCACACTTCCGTGATATCCTATACGATAATAATTAGCACATTTCCGTGATATCATTAACGTTATTATAAGCACACTTCCGTGATATACTATACGATTATAATTAGCACACTTCCGTGATATACTATTATTAGCACACTTCCGTGATATCCTTTACGATTATAATAAGCACACTTCCGTGATATCATAAACGTTATTATAAGCACCCTTCCGTGATATCCTATACGATTATAATTAGCACACTTCCGTGATATCCTATACGATTATAATAAGTACATTTCCGTGATATCATAAACGTTATTATAAGCACACTTCCGTGATATACTATACGATTATAATTAGCACACTTCCGTGGTATCCTATACGATTATAATTAGCACACTTCCTTGATATACTATACGGTTATAATTAGAACACTTCCGTGATATACTATACGATTATAATTAGCACACTTCCGTGATATCATATATGATTATTATTCGCACACTTCCGTGATATCATATATGATTATGATTAACACACTTCCGTGATATCCTATACGATTATAATTAGAACACTTCCGTGATATACTATACGATTATAATTAGCACACTTCCGTGATATCCTATACGATTATAATTAGCACACTTCCGTGGTATCCTATACGATTATAATTAGCACACTTCCGTGATATATTATACGATTATTATTAGCACACTTCCGTGATATACTATACGATTATAATTAGCACACTTCCTTGATATACTATACGATTATTATTAGAACACTTCCGTTGTATCCTATACGATTATAATTAGCACACTTCCGTGATATACTATTATTAGCACACTTCCGTGATATCATATATGATTATAATTAGCACACTTCCGTGATATACTATACGATTATAATTAGCACATTTCCGTGATATCCTATACGGTTATAATTAGCACACTTCCGTGATATCCTATACGATTGTGATTAGCACACTTCCGTTATAAACTATACGATTATTATTAGCACACTTCCGTGATATCCTATACGATTATAATTAGCACACTTCCGTGATATCCTATACGATTATAATTAGCACACTTCCGTGATATATTATACGATTATAATTAGCACACTTCCGTGATATACTATACGATTATAATAAGCACACTTCCGTGGTATCCTATACGATTATAACTAGCACACTTCCGTGATATACTATACGAATATAATTAGCACACTTCCGTGATATCATATATGATTATAATTAGCACACTTCCATGATATCCTATACGATTATAATTAGCACCCTTCCGTGATGTCATATACACAATATTTTTAAGTACAGAAGTTCTGTATCTATTAAGCCAACATTTGCACCGTAATAACAGGACGAACTATCGTTTATTACTTTTTGGGATGTACTACTCACGTAGCTAATGGGTTGATGCTGATATCGGAAAAGAATTGGCCTGGTATATCCCAATGCAATAATCTTAAATGAACAGATTAGTTTCTTATGTTTTCCTTGCTTACGGGTCGTTGAGTACGTGAAATGAAAAAAGGCCTATTTTGCTTCTAAATTTACAAAAAGATTACTTGTTTATGCCTATGAGTAACCTTATAGGGTTGAATTGTCGACATTGTAACCACACAATCTGCATTTTACTATGTTTACCTGTATGATCTTACAGGGCACTGATAAGGGGTTATTGATTCTGAGATAAAATAAACATCACATGTATAGGCACTGCATACTCCATTCTATTTTAAATGGATGATTGTTTATGTACCAAGGAAAGTGTTAAAGTTATGAACTTGTTCGACTAGTAAGACATGAAACAACGTATCCCTCGATCATGTTTTAAATTTGTTTCAATAGAAAGACAACAATTTGACTTTAAAAGTGTACTGATATATATCATCGATGTTATTTCTTATTGACTTGTTTTGGAGAACACTCCCAGTACAATACATATTGTTATGATCAACGGTGCAATTAAATCTCGTCTCTGGATATACTGCAAGATGTGTTCGTTACTACAAATATTCGACAACGAATCTTTAGTACTTTCATCTCTTCTAGGAAATTCTTCAGACTGTTTAATTGAAGTATATGTTGTGACGTCATAAACTATGACGTCATATAATAGTTCGATATATATCTTAAGATAAATAAAACAATTTATGATTATTTGTAAAACGGTATCTATGACATTAAAACTTAACATAATATTTGACAACAAGTATTAGTAGATAAATAAGGGAAAGTCCCTTTCTTTTTATTACGTCAGAGTTCGAAGAAAAAATGCACTCGATGTACGACAGAAATGGCCATATCTTGACTTTACTGCGTTGAACAAATACTATTGTATTTTTTTTTTAAATAATGACTTCATGTCCAAATTTTAACTCAACGTTTGATTTATAAATGCAGCTTGACGAAATCATTATTTGCTGTTCTGATAAACGTTTCCGTATTTTGGCACTCTCCTTACATAGGATTGAAGAATTATGAAATTAATAATAATAATAATAATATACAACATTTATATAGCGCCCTATATAATTTGTAAAATTACTCTGAGGCGCTTTACAACATATGGATAAAAGTAATGGTTATAATTGTGAAAACAAACAACAAAGGCTTGCAATCACTTTCATACATTTAACAAGCAATGTGCACATAATTGAACAAATAAAAGGGTGGTATTTACATGACGTCTTTGCAAAGATTCTAAAATGCAGACGTGAAGAGGTGAGTTTTTATGTCCCTCTTGAACTTGGCCAGGGTATTCGACTTCCTAATAGCAGATGGTAAGCTATTCCACAACGTAGCCGAAACCCTCCCAAAGCATCTGTTTCCGTAGGTCACAGTACGAGATTTTGGGACACACAACAAAGATTCTGACTCCGACCGCAGTGATCTTGACGGCTGATACAGGGTAACAAGCTCCTGTAGGTACTGAGGAGCTGTTCCATTCAGTGCCTTGTATGTGTATACCAGATTTTTGTACTGCGACCTGTATCGTACAGGTAACCAGTGCAACGAATAAAGCGCAGGTGTGATGTGCTCTCTCTTTCGAGTACGAGTAACGAACCGTGCTGCAGTGTTCTGGACCCTCTGCAGACGACTAGTTAGTTTGTCAGATATACCACAGAGCAGGGCGTTACGTTAATCCAACCGAGAGGTAACACGTGAATGTACCAAAATCTTGCATGCATCTGCAGTTAGAAACTGCCGAATACTGCCGATGTTCCTGATCTGGTAGTAACAGGATTTGGCAATAGCGTTCACTTGTTTCGCCATGTTCAGAGAGCTGTCAAAGTATACCCCTAGGTTTTTAAAAGCTGGAACAGTCTCAATAGTTCTGGCACCAACCTTGAGCTGGAGAGCCATTGTTTGCTGACACTTAGGGGAAAAGACGATTAGTTTCGTCTTTTCCTGATTAAGTTTAAGCATGTTGGCGTTCATCCAGATACTGATATCTGTCAGACAAGCTTCCAGACTTTCTGAGACTGTATTACACTGTCCTGTTTTTTATGACCATGTAAATTTGTGTGTCATCGGCATAGCAATGATAAATTAAAAAGAAAGCGTGCCAAGCGCTTTCGTTGTAATCCTGTTCAATGAAATGTATCCATTGGTTTGTTAATGTGGTCACATATTTCATGTTTCTGTTTCTTTGTTGTAGAAAGAGATGTTAAGAAGTGGAAACAAAATCAACAAAGTCTCAAGAAGATATATGACGATCCCACATTCCGAGGTTCGTTATCTTGTTATACCTACTGTAGTCATCGAATCATATTCCCTTCTGATTTGGGGAAAGTAAGTTTGCATACTGCTTCCCATTACATGACAGTAAAATGCGATTTACATGTGTGGAACCCAAGTAGAAATGAAATATCTTTCTTAATGAGATATGGAAGAAGACCTGCTTTCCCATTGTAATATTTCAGCTTTCTAATTTCCACTACCGTTAACTGATTTTTTCCATTTAGCCCTGTATGACTTTCAAGGTAAAGTGGGCCGTTATAACTACTGACTTTAGATTGTGTTTTGAGTGGAAAAGTACGATGGCCGACACTTTTATATGGTACCCAAAGATATTAAAATTGAATTTTTTGTGTACCATGGTACACAAAGATATGAAAGCAAAAATAAAATCAACCCGTTGCATTTGTATCTTTCTGTACCAAAATAACGTCCGAAAACAGCCATGGTTCAGAAACATGTGAAATTACACCCTGATAAGACTGTCATCACATGCAATGAAAAGTTATCGCAGGGAATTTCTGTAATTTTGATTGCACCAAATGAAAACCCAAACTATTACTTACTCATTTAAATTGAAATCAACTATTCAATATCCTTTACCGAGTTTTATAAATGTTTTACGTTAAAAAGGAAGTTATTATGGATTATTTTTCTAATACTTACATTTCTAATGTACTATATCTGCTTCAACTTCGCAAATGTTCTCTATGGTCCGATAACAATAAAAAGAAATCGGACATAGGGGCTACGGTTCCCGCAGCCACCGTAGGTTGTACAAAAATAAATGAAAAAAATGTAACGCGGTACAAAAAGGAGAGACGCTTTCATATCTCTTTGTACCTGGCAAAAGTGTACCACGGTACAGAAAGATATGAAAATTCAAATCATTTTTCGGCTGATATCGTCTGTTGGTACATATACATGTGAAAGTAAAGAGTTTTTTTGTAAAGTTGTTTATAATCTTTATATACCACGCATGGTACGAAATGATTTCAATTTTCATATCTTTGTGTACCATATAAAAGTGTACCTTGGTACAAAAAATTATGAAAATTCATATTTTTTTTGTCAGGCTCTTGTCGGCCATCGTAAAAAAGAGCTTCAAGAGCGTGATTCAAGTTCTATTTGGTCATCCACAACTATGTTCTATTACATAGTACGAATGCTTGTTAAACGTTTTCGAACAATCAACCGATAATGTTGTATTTAATTTCTCTGTTGTACACGAAACTACCAACAAATAATATTAAACAAGTGGAATGAAAGTCAATTGTTATGAGTTTTAACTGTTAGAAACAGAGAAAGCGTGAGAATAAACAAAGACCTTTTGCTACAAGCCGTCGAACAAGGTCTTGCCACATACTCACACTTTCACTAATAATACATTGTAAGCACCAACCCACGGAAATATTTTACCACATTCATTATCTAAGGTAACATTCTATAATGATATATAATATGAATATATAGATATAAATAATGTTGTAAGGCCTGTGGACTAGTTAAGTTTATGACGTTCAAAAGAGGTCGACCTTGATAGGGATTCGTCACTGATAATTTATATTTAGATATAAATATATAAATATAAATAGACAGAGAATGTCACGTTAGCTAATAGATTATCAGTGACGAATCCCTATCAAGGTCGACCTCTTTTGAACGTCATAAACTTAACTAGTCCACAGGCCTTAAGATGTTTTAGAGCACATACATAGAACTAAGGTTCTCCTCCTCAAATCTCCATTGTTTTGTCTGTACAGCTCCCGTTGATTGGGCATCTTATTAACAATATGCGTTTTGTTTTTTGGGATACTGTAGAGTTTATTACATATAACTGACTCCCCTATGGTACTTAATATCATAGGAGAATCAGTAATATATAGAGGTCGATGCTTTCGCACCAAACTGACCCATTATCCCTGTAGAGGTACAGTAAAACTGAAAACAACATATTTATCGTACAGGTATCAAGAACCCCTTTTTAAGATAGTTCATATCAGAATTCCATATTGTAATTAAATGCAATGGTTTGTAAGTAACACTGTAGTAATTCCTGCCGATCCCGGAGAGTTAAAGACTTAGATAGTGACGAAAAACCCCAATAAAGGCGAATTGTAGCTTGACATGTCAACATCTTGTACCTGGTTTTTTTTGGGGAAAATTGATACTTTTCTTTTATTTGATATTGTTTTGGCTCGGTATGGGTACTTTTCCTCCATTAAACTTTTGATGAGTCATATTTTGTTGATTGATTGTGTTTTCAGAATATATGTCCATATTCAAAAGCTACTTTGTGAAACAATCACATTAGTGTTTCTAATCATGTGAGAGCGAGTTACACGGATCCGGGACTGGTTATACACAGGTGATGTGTTTTACGATCACAATGTTCTGCATACCTTGTCCAAGGGTGTCATCCGTGTTACCAAGTTAGGGAATACATGTGTGTTCACACCGAGACGTTCCGCAATACACTATTTGGCAGCATTTCAATATCGTGTAACAAAAGCAACACTCTTACATTAACCACTGTGATTTTAGTGATTTATTTTGCACTTCACCTTACATATCAATTACTTACGTTTTACACTACCAGATTATCATTTGTTATCACGTTTTATATGACTTCCTTATATTTTTCACTGTACAGATGCTTTACCTACGTACCTTGACAAAAACAGTTTTCAATTGGTTAAAAAACAAACCTACCACACCTGATTACTAAGTAAGTAATCAATGCTTCACCTGATAAACCAGAAACATCCGGGTTATTTGGTGTCATTGGACACATTTCAAAGCATATCAATCAAGGAACATACAGCTGTTTTGTCGATTTACACCTAGTAGCCAACATCTGTTCAACAAGTGGTTTGTACGTTATTGTCAATCCGTATCTCATTGTATTGTGGCACGCTGTGAATCAGTTTAATGGGGAAAATCTGTTTCTTCTTTCCTGTTTAGATCCGAGTAGTCCTTCATCTCCTCCACCGGACAAAATAGAAACTGTATCGGATGGTAAGTGTTAGACTTCTTTCACACTAAACTATTTAAGGTATTACCAGGATTACTTTTGGGATTATATGGTAAATACCGAAAAAAGTGTTTGCACTTTGCATAAGTTTACACAGGTTTTTCGGTATGCACCGTATAACCCCAACAATAATTCTTGTAATCCCTTATAATATATTTTAAAAAGTCATTCAACACTTTTTAATTCATAGTTAGTAAATATGTTTTAATTGCAGAAAAAAATGCACATAACATACAATTGCGTGATAATTTCATCGCCAAGCATCTCAACCAATCAGAAGTTTGAACTACAAATATCACGCCAAACATTGCGGTATTCGACGTCATCACTTTATGTGTTGTCTGTCTATTATAGATATACTTATATTATAGGTATAGAGGCAGGATGAAATTGTTCATCATCAGACGTCCTCCGCGTATTTGTGTGAATAAGTTACAATACAATATATGCATATATAAATGATCTTGTTAATTACATTTTGTTTACTGATTTTAAACAGATATTAGGAGATAAACAAATTTATTTCTAAATTCTTATACAAAGTGATATATGTTAAGACATACGTTATGTAGTATTATGTTTATGTTGTAGCNACCCTGACGCCTCGGACCAGCTGGAGTTTGTTAAAGAAATGAGTCGGATTCTTGAGGGTCCGGAATACAATTTCCGTCTGTTCATTCCCTGGAGAGATGATTTAGTAGGAACAGCAATGCATTCAGTATCGGCAGCCATTATAGAGAAAAAGTACGTACGCAACAGGTTTTACGGGCATACTGACTAATGTGTTTTACGTTCATACTGACTAACAGGTTTTACAGACATACTGACTAATGTGTTTTACGTTCATACTGACTAACAGGTTTTACGTTCATACTGACTAAAGTGTTTTACGGACATACTGACTAACAGGTTTTAACGTTGGGGTTGGTCACTTCGTTTCAGTTGGTTTGATACTTATACCACAAAAATCTGACGGATACCGAACTTAGCAACCATTTATCCACAACCCTGAACTGCTAGACTTTGAGCTCAGGAACCAGTGATTAATTAATGCGGATGTGTATAGGGGAGTGGAGGATTGGAGTATTGGATAATAAAGTTAATTACGTTTAATTAGTTATTCAATTTTATATTTAAGTACATTAGAGATATAAAAATATTAAAAAAAGTTCGTCGTTTTCATAAGTGGAGGTATGTTTTCTGCTGGTCTCCGTTTAAACAATTGTAATTAGTATTTAATTCGTTTTGCAGATGTCGGCGATGCATTGTGATTGTGTCTAAATCATTCAACAATAGCCCAGCTGCAGACTTCCAGCTTAAGTTTGCACATGCTCTGTCGCCAGGTAACAACACCTTTCTCCGACTGTCACATTGTACTCTTCTTTACCTCATACATTTATTACTTTATTGTATAGCTTTAAGGATAATCAAACCACAGTCAAGTTATACAAGGTAGACATATTGGGTTTACAGCAGATGTCGTCAGATAGATAACGAAGAAAACGAAAAAGATAAAGATTTGAAGTATTGAATTGAGGACAGGAGATCATTGGTTATATCCCAATAGCAGAGGCACATGAGTGGGCTACTACAATCACACCACATTATGTAGCTGGTAAATTGTTTCACCTCGATGCTGCAAGGTACCTCAGACAATGCAATTGTATAATATATCAAATACTGTTATACAACAATTGTAAATGATATGCGGGAAGACCATTCGACAATAAGAAGTCGTCCAATTCTATTGTCACGGGATCACTTCGTTAGAAGACGTACTTAAATGGTTCTTATAATAATTTGAAAACTTTTTACGATGAAAATAATTGCAACAAAATGCCTGCACAATTTCAATAATAGTTCATGTTAAACTTCACGCATTTAAAAATACAACGTAATTTTGTTTAACAGGAGCCCGTCAAAAGAGAGTGATACCGATTGTGATAGAGAATGTAGAGGTCCCCAGTATATTGAACTTTGTGGCTCCGGCACCATTTTACAATGTTGGAATTCGACACTGGCAATGGCCCCGCGTCGCTGCTACTATCAAAAGCGAACTGCGTCCGGATCCGGAAACGTGGATGCCGACAGTCGATGCCTGGAATATCGCATTAGATACCTCAGACCTTACCAAACGGGAACTTTGGGGGATCACAGTAGCAACACAGGTTTATCCAGAGGAAAAACCTGTAGACATTCCAGACGTTGATGCTCAAAGAAAAAAGCACAAAAGTAAAAAAAGTGGAAAGTAGAACGGGAATGTTTGCTATGAATTTGTGTTGACGTTATTGAATTCATAGGAAACCTATCGACAAATACGTGAACAGTGTTTTAATGTGATCAAATTGAACAGTTTTTTAATGTGATCAGATTGAACGAAATTGCAAATATTAAAACATTGATCGTTTTGGTTTCCTGTATAAGATACAATGTAAAGCACTTGGATTGAGCACAAGTTTTAACCACTTGTCTCAAATTTAATTGGAGATCTCTCTTGTTAATTAATTAGCGAAATTGTGATGACGGCAATAGAAAGAGGAGACATGTCTTTCATGACTTCGTGTGCGAAACACATAACCTGTTTGCTTAAAGAGTCCTTTGGAAGGAATAATACCAGGATGTACAAAGCTTACCAATCCATATGGTCAAGGGATATATTTTATGGAGGAAAACATTTCAATCGATCAGCGCGTTACGTTTTCTCTTGAGAAAATAGTATTATTGCCAAAACCTGAATAACGCAATCTACTAAGATTCTGACACAGGTGTATTTACGCCCTCCAACAAAAATCTAATAATCAAACTGTAGTCGCAGTCAATAAAATGGCGTGTAATGTAAGAACAAATGAAAATGAAAATATGGATAACTATTTGATATGGCTGGTGTTAGGTTTTTAATTCTAGAAATTATTTGAGTTGTGTGTATTGGTCGTGGATTCTAACGAACGTCATACTAGAACGATAAACGTGTCATAACATCGTAAACAGTACAGTGGAGCTTCAATGAAACACGTTACTCTGTGTACTCTATGCAGCATTGTAACCGTCGCTAATTGTGATGATATGGGCAAAGTAACAACTGTTTTGTCTTNTAAACTTCACGCATTTAAAAATACAACGTAATTTTGTTTAACAGGAGCGCGTCAAAAGAGAGTGATACCGATTGTGATAGAGAATGTAGAGGTCCCCAGTATATTGAACTTTGTGGCTCCGGCACCATTTTACAATGTTGGAATTCGACACTGGCAATGGCCCCGCGTCGCTGCTACTATCAAAAGCGAACTGCGTCCGGATCCGGAAACGTGGATGCCGACAGTCGATGCCTGGAATATCGCATTAGATACCTCAGACCTTACCAAACGGGAACTTTGGGGGATCACAGTAGCAACACAGGTTTATCCAGAGGAAAAACCTGTAGACATTCCAGACGTTGATGCTCAAAGAAAAAAGCACAAAAGTAAAAAAAGTGGAAAGTAGAACGGGAATGTTTGCTATGAATTTGTGTTGACGTTATTGAATTCATAGGAAACCTATCGACAAATACGTGAACAGTGTTTTAATGTGATCAAATTGAACAGTTTTTTAATGTGATCAGATTGAACGAAATTGCAAATATTAAAACATTGATCGTTTTGGTTTCCTGTATAAGATACAATGTAAAGCACTTGGATTGAGCACAAGTTTTAACCACTTGTCTCAAATTTAATTGGAGATCTCTCTTGTTAATTAATTAGCGAAATTGTGATGACGGCAATAGAAAGAGGAGACATGTCTTTCATGACTTCGTGTGCGAAACACATAACCTGTTTGCTTAAAGAGTCCTTTGGAAGGAATAATACCAGGATGTACAAAGCTTACCAATCCATATGGTCAAGGGATATATTTTATGGAGGAAAACATTTCAATCGATCAGCGCGTTACGTTTTCTCTTGAGAAAATAGTATTATTGCCAAAACCTGAATAACGCAATCTACTAAGATTCTGACACAGGTGTATTTACGCCCTCCAACAAAAATCTAATAATCAAACTGTAGTCACAGTCAATAAAATGGCGTGTAATGTAAGAACAAATGAAAATATGGACAACTATTTGATATGGCTGGTGTTAGGTTTTTAATTCTAGAAATTATTTGAGTTGTGTGTATTGGTCGTGGATTCTAACGAACGTCATACTAGAACGATAAACGTGTCATAACATCGTAAACAGTACAGTGGAGCTTCAATGAAACACGTTACTCTGTGTACTCTATGCAGCATTGTAACCGTCGCTAATTGTGATGATATGGGCAAAGTAACAACTGTTTTGTCTTTTACCAGCAGACTGTCTCGGCGAGGGAATCAAATTCGACATTTAAACACTATAGACAAGTCATATTGGTATGTTGCTACTGAGGAAAGCAATACAGCGTGCCTGTCCATACCGTCTTAATGTTCAATTCCTCTCTCTAATTAAATGTGTGTCATCCAATGTATCAGTTATGAGTTACCAATACCATGGCAGAAGCACGTTTATTATAATAACAAATACTATATGTTGGCATTGTGTGCTAATTGTATATTATATCCCCTTATTTGTATTATTAGCATATGCGACTGGATAGGTATATAAAAGAATGTATAGTTAGGTGTGACTTATTTAATGATTATATGCGGAAATACTGAAAAAGGACATTTTCGTTAAATTTGTATTATTAGAGTATAGCAGTCAATTCGAAGGTAACTCTCTTTGCCTTTTGGTCATTGTCGAATCATATTGGAACCCATTATAAATTGCAGCCCATTACATATTACTCGATACACCACTTGGAATGTATGTAACACCAAACAAAACAGTATGGTGAACGTGCGGCACGAAAATGTGGTAAAAAAACCCTTGCTTTTTATATTCATTAGCGAAAATTTCTCATATTTGTAAAGTCTTTGTAACCAAGTTATTTATGAGTGTGTTAACATATTTATTAAAAGTGTTTTAACAAATATTTGAAATATGTACCTAAATCTATATTTATTAATCTATGAAATCTGTGTTAAATAATCTCTGAAATATGTGTTAAATATATCTTTGAAATCCATGTTACATAAATCTATGAAATCTGTGTTAAATAATTTTTGAAATCTGTGTTAAATAATCTCTGAAATCCATGTTATCAGTTCTATGACCTTTGAGAAATCTGTCATATGATTGCCTTTTTTGTCTCAATATTTGACGATTTTGTTTTGTTTCTTGATTTTTTATTAAATTGTATTGTTAAACTATAACATGCGTTATTTAGTTTATATTTATAGCTATACAGTATATTATTAACAACAGTAAGGAAAGTTACCTACCTAACATAGCGTGGAGGGCGATGTTATTACATGAATGACACATTTAAAAAACAAAAATGTTTTGCTGACATATTTGTGTTTGTTGTTATAGTCCACAGCTATTAATTTTGCGTGATTTTGTTTACTGTCGCCAAGCAACACGTTTGCCATTGATAGATAGGATAGGAGAGAAGTTCGGATGACTATTTTCGGGTTTGGTGAAACTCATTGGTAAACATATTCCAGGGGTGCAGAGAGCAAAAGTGAGCATAACCCATGGAGTTTCGAGGATGGGTGGAAGTAAGAATTTAAATAAGATACTTGCAGTACAATACAAATAGATTAATTTTCAGTCGCCAATGGCGGAAAAAGCTTTATAGAAAATGAAAAAAGGGTGTCGTTTTGATTGGAAGACAGCACCTCATCGTCCAAAAAGGAAGGGTTGTTCTGGGAAACCCCTTATGCATATTGTTTAAATATATATGATGATGATAAAAACGTGCTCTGAGGTGCATTCCTACTGTAAATAATAAAACAGTTTTATTTATTATTTTCAAATAGTGGATTTCTGTAAGACTCTGAAATGTTCTTAAAACCTCGCTTATATGCGTTCTCAAGGTCCTGCCTTAGTTAGAGAGATACAATTGGTTAGAGAGATACAATTGGTTAGAGAGATATAGTTAGCCAGAAAGATACAATTGGTTAGAGAGATATAATTAGCTAGAGAGATACAATTGGTTAGAGAGATACAATTGGTAAGAGAGATACAATTGGTTAGAGAGATACAATTGGTTAGAGAGATACAATTGGTTAGAGAGATATAATTGGTTAGAGAGATACAATTGGTTAGAGAGATATAATTGGTTAGAGAGATATAATTGGTTAGAGAGAAATAATCCATAGACAAATAACGACCGAAGAATCTATGCCAAGGTTACAAGGACATTGAACTACAGCGATAACCATCTGCCATGTTCTCAAGGTCCTGCCTTAGTTAGGTCATCACTTCAATATAATCCGGAGGGCACGACAGTCATCGTCACTTGTACTACGAGCGTCAGCATGCCAGGACAAAGGTCTGGCGGGGTCGCCATTTTGGCGGCCTTGTTCGGTTTGCTGTCTTCCGTGAGTGGTCAGTCCGTGGTCTGTAACCAGCCGTCCAATAGATCCAGCACGGTGTACGATTTCCCGATCAGGGACCTCTACTACACGCAGAAGACTCTACACTTGTCCGATTACCGCGGCAAGGTCCTGCTGGTGGTCAATGTGGCGACGTACTTAGGCCAAACGTCGCAGTACTACGGCCTGAATGCACTACAGAACGACTACGGGTCCCGGGGACTACAGGTCCTAGGGGTCCCTTGTAACCAGTTATATGAGGTACACATGTAGCATGTAACATAAAGCAAACTTTAACCACCTCCACTTTCGTGTTTCGAACATCATTTTAAATTTATTTTTGTCGTGTATTATCTTCGATGTACAGGAATCTAATTGATCAGGCATATTTTTCCTCTTGACACAACCCTGACCTCGCTGTAACAAAGGACAAGGGGACGAACAGAATTTTGATCAACTTCCACGACTTTGTCACACATTGACTGAGAGTCGTTTGAAATTCCCGATGAAGACTATTATGTATTTCAGCGTTTTATACTCATCTTCACTGGCACACAATGCACATGCAGATCTAACATGTAAGTAGGTAATATAAATGTTTACCCCACCGACAAATTTAGATACCTCTGGACTCAATACGGATCGTGGTTTGGCTGTTTTAGACTGACGGAGCAAGCTGATAGAACTACCAGAAAGTTTCGCGGACGGTTGGAAAGATGAAGACGAATATGTAGCTAATAATATAGCATCAAACTCGAACGATGAAACGAAAATGGCAATGGCTAGGTCCAAGGCTTTGAGAAGCCGTGCAAACCAATCCTTCGCGAGAGAGGGCGAAACAGCCTATTATTCTAGCTATAGTATCTTTATTGATACAAGTTTACAACTTATTAATTTATGATAAAATAAAATAAAATATGCCTGAAATTAAGAAGAATCGTTTTTCCAAAATGCCTGTGACCTTAGAGATTCATCACCACGTTCATCCGGAGATGCGTTCATCGAAAGGTTGAATGCACTAAGTAACCCCACGATAAACCCATCTTTCGGTAGACGTCGGCAGCGAGTTGCTGTTGACAACGTCTAAATCATATTGTATGACACGTGGTTATAAAACAACAAACGTCACACACGTGTGCGTTACACACATGTGACTTGTTAAAACAGTTAAATTGTGACAAATAAAAACATCACGTCAGCACAGGGAACAGAATAATGTGTTAGGTAGTAGGAAAATAAGCCAGATCTTTTCGTCAAAAATGGGGATCAGAACCCCCAACCCCATCCCTGGCCATTTCGGACCAAACAGATATAAAAAAAAAAGGAACACCCGAAACTTAGAAGTAATCTTAATGTTTTCAAATGGGGCGCCAAGCTGACGGAAAGGTCCAACTGGTTTCCAATTTTACAAGCCCATATCGGTACTTTATCCTACAAGAATAACACCAGTGTGAAGAGATTTGTTAATATCAGCCCGTGTGTCGTCTGTCTCAACTTTCGGATGGTACCGGCATACTACACGGCCGTCATGACTGAGAGCTCTCCTACAAAGTAACGGTCAATACTTTAGACGGATAGCCCTCCTACAGAATAACGGCAACCGTTATATTCTGATTCCCTCCTACGGAGTAGCGGCCACCATTTTATTCTGATTCCCTCCTACAGAGTAGCGGCCAACATTTAATACCGATAGGTCTCCTACAGAGTAGCGGCCAACATTTAATACCGATAGGTCTCCTACAGAGTTGCGGCCATCATTTAATACTGATAGGTCTCCTACAGAGTAGCGGCCATCATTTTATACTGATAGCCCTCCTACAGAGTAACGGCCAGTATTTTATACTGATAGCCCTCCTAAAGAGTAGCTGCCACCATTTTATACAGATAGCCCTCCTACAGAGATAGCGGCATATATGTTATACTGATAGCCATCTTACAAAGTAGCGGCCACCATTTTAAATTGATAGCCCTCCTACAGAATAACGGACACCATTTCATACTGATATCCCTCCCACAGAGCAGCGGCCACCATTTTATAATGATATCCCTCCTACAGAATAGCGGCCACGGTTTTATACTGATAGGTCTCATACAGAGTAAGCGGCCACCATTTATTACTGATCACTCTCCTACAGAGTAACGGCCACCATTTTATACTGATAACCCTCATACAGAGTAACGGCCACCATTTTATACTGATAGCCTTCCTTTAGAGTAGCGGCCACCATATTATGCTGATAGCCCTCCCACAAAGTAAAGGCCACATTTTGATACTGATAGCCCTCCTACAGAGTAACGATCGCCATTTTAGACTGATGGCCCTCCTACAGTGTAACGATCACCATTTTATACTGATAACCCCCTACAGAGTAACGATCACCATTTTAGACGGATAGCCCTCCTACAGAATAACGATCACCATTTTAGACTGATAGCCTTCCTACAGAGTGAAGGCCACTATTTTAGACAGATAGCCCTCCTACAGAGTAACGACCACCATTTTATACTGATAGCCTTCCTACAGAGTGAAGGCCACTATTTTAGACAGATAGCCCTCCTACAGAGTAACGGCCACCATTTTATACTGATAACCCCTACAGAGTAACGATCACCAATTTAGACTGATAGCCCTCCTAAAGAGTAACGACCACCATTTTATACTGATAGCCTTCCTTTAGAGTAGCGGCCACCATATTATGCTGATAGCCCTCCCACAAAGTAAAGGCCACATTTTGATACTGAAAGCCCTCCTACAGAGTAAGCGGCCACGATTTTATACTAATAGCCCTCCTACAAAGTAACGGCCCCCATTTTAGACTGATAGCCCTGCTACAGAGTAACGATCACCATTTTAGACTGATAGCCTTCCTACAGAGGAACGACCACCATTTTAGACTGATAGCCTTCCTACAGAGGAACGACCACCATTTTAGACTGATGGCCCTCCTACAGAGAAACGATCACCATTTTATACTGATAACCCTCATACAGAGTAACGGCCACCATTTTATACTGATAACCCTCATACAGAGTAACGGCCACCATTTTATACTGATAACCCCTACAGAGTAACGATCACCAATTTAGACTGATAGCCCTCCTAAAGAGTAACGACCACCATTTTATACTGATAGCCCTCCTACACAGTAACGACCACTTTTTTTTAGACTGATAGCCCACCTACAGAGTAACGACCACCATTTTAGACTGATGGCCCTCCTACAGAGAAACGATCACCATTTTATACTGATAACCCTCATACAGAGTAACGGCCACCATTTTATACTGATAGCCTTCCGTTAGAGTAGCGGCCACCATATTATGCTGATAGCCCTCCCACAAAGTAAAGGCCACATTTTGATACTGATAGCCCCCCTACAGAGTAACGGCCACTATTTAAGACTGATAGCCCTCCTACAGAGTGAAGGCCACTATTTTAGACAGATAGCCCTCCTACAGAGTAACGACCACCATTTTCGACTGATAGCCCTCCTACAGAGTGAAGGCCACAATTTTATACTGATAGCCCTCCTAAAGTGTAACGACCACCATTTTAGACTGATAGTCTTCCTACAGAGTAACGACCACCTCACTCTCCTACAGAGTAACGGCCACCATTTTATACTGATAACCCTCATACAGAGTAACGGCCACCATTTTATACTGATAACCCTCATACAGAGTAACGGCCACCATTTTATACTGATAACCCTCATACAGAGTAACGGCCACCATTTTATACTGATAACCCTCATACAGAGTAACGGCCCCCATTTTATACTGATAGCCTTCCTACAGAGTGAAGGCCACTATTTTAGACAGATAGCCCTCCTACAGAGTAACGGCCACCTTTTTATACTGATAGCCCTCCTACACAGTAACGACCCCTTTTTTTTAGACTGATAGCCCACCTACAGAGTAACGACCACCATTTTCGACTGATAGCCCTCCTACAGAGAAACGATCACCATTTTATACTGATAACCCCTACAGAGTAACGATCACCATTTTATACTGATAGCCCTCCTACACAGTAACGACCACTTTTTTTTAGACTGATAGCCCACCTACAGAGTAACGACCACCATTTTATACTGATAGCCCTTCTACACAGTAACGATCACCATTTTAGACTGATAGCCCTCCTACAGAGGAACGATCACCATTTTAGACTGATAGCCCTCCTACAGAGTAACGATCATCATTTTAGACTGATAGCCCCCTACAGAGTAACGATCACCATTTTAGACTGATAGCCCTCCTACAGAGGAACGATCACCATTTTAGACTGATATCCCTCCGACAAAGTATCGGCCACCATTTTAGACTGATAGCCCTCCCTCAGAATCAACGACTTCATGAAGTAAAATAACCAATAGAAGTATAAAAAAGGAAAGTGCCTTTTTTTTTTTTAACAAGATGTGAAAAGTCACAACCATCTGTTTAGGAAGTATTTTCAGGCTTTTAATGTTGTTCTGTTTATCCATGTCCTTGTCATATGATTATCTGTAATCGACACAGACATTATTTCCGATGTGTCACTCTGGCGTAATTTGGGTTCTTCTCTTTAACAATATTGCAGTGATCTGATTACACACCCGGTTACGATTGTAAAGACAGAGATCTCTAATTTCAATCAATACTATTCCTGATACGATTCGTCAGAGTTCGATAACCTGACATGTCCGTCTAGTTCCTTACCTTGCTATGACTTATAGCTTTGTAACCTGATAACGTGCCGTGTTCCTATTGGCTGACGTATACAGGAGTTACTTTCTTCTTGCAGCATTCAGCAATACTATCGGTAATAACATAATATATAATTTAACTATCAAAGTTTAAAGACGAAACCCTGTTTG
The DNA here is from genome assembly GCF_002113885.1 of Mizuhopecten yessoensis. Lineage (NCBI taxonomy): Eukaryota > Metazoa > Mollusca > Bivalvia > Pectinida > Pectinidae > Mizuhopecten > Mizuhopecten yessoensis. The sequence continues at coordinate 38,503 of NW_018407049.1, read as the reverse complement.
AATGTTACTGCCAAGTTAGGCAATGAGGTACAGTAATGTTGACCTACCTTTACTTTTCTGTAGTCACATAACTAATGTGCTGAAAAAGAAAAGGCGCAGATTTTTATAAGCATTGTATTAATTGAAATTGTATTATTTGGCTAAAAATATTTGCATAATATTTTACAAATGTAGCGGATCTGGACTGGGTCGATCGTCGGCGACCAGATAGCTCAATTGTTTTAGCGTCTGTCTAGAGTTTGGAAGGTCCCGGGTTCGAACCCCGGTGTGGCCGTGCGTTTTTCCTCTTCTGTTACACAAATAAATAATTGAATAGAATAAAATATGTTCCACACTTACGTAAAACTAAAACGATCGAATATAATAACCGGACCTGCGTTCATTTCTATGGGTATGGGTATATGTGTGTAATTTGTTAACATATATGTACTTGAACCCTAATGAATTTACTTTAAGATTTTTTCCATTCACAAGCTATAGTCTGATATATGTATGAAGGGAACCTGTCTTTACCTGTTGTTTCATTGTGTATATTATCAATACACAGTTTGAGAGCAGGAAGTCGTCTGTGAATGAAAGGGTATATGTATATAATTGCGTAAACAAAGCTACATACTTATTGTCACACGTGTGGGATCGTTACAAATGAATGTGGACTTTCTTATCTGAAGGCGGAAGTTAAATCAAACAGAGTTTGGGAAATTCCACAGTACTAGAGTTGAGTCTACCCGTGGAAACACCCAGCTGTACTCGGCGATCACCCCTGTCGTGCATAATATACCATCGGTACAAGCCAAGTAAAATTGGTTGACCTGTTCCACTTTGGATCCGTTCCTTTACTTTACAGCGAAGGATGAACAAAGGCGAACCTGACAAAGTGCTAAGTGTTTGGAACAGGATACACTCTGATTTCTTTTCTTTCAAGTCTTGGTTTTGGTTTTGAGAAACAATTAGAAGGCAATGGCGGAAACGACAGTCGAGAAACTAATCGAGTCAACGAAAGATGTACATATGAACTCGTTAAACAATGGATGTAGAAGAAAAATAGGCATGTTCATGGACCCGGAAGGAAGTCTTATCCCAGACTCGGACATGTTCAACGACTGGTGTGGTTGTGCTGAACTTTTGAACTTCTCACAACTGGAAATAGAAAACATGAAACGTCGGAAGAGTCCAACACAGGAAATGCTCCACTTGTGGAACACCCGGAATGACCCAGAACCAACAGTTGGGAACCTCCTAAGCTTCCTCTCTCAGCTTGAAAGGTTTGACGTTATTAGCGAATGTCGTCAAATGATAGGTAAGGAAAATCATGAGTTGTTTTCTGATATGTCTTTGTAGGCATCATGTATATATCTGGGAAAAGTATGAACTTTATTTGAGGCAAAGCAATTAGATGCTTTTATCACTTAAAAATGGTAGAATGTTCCATTTATGCCAACTGTTTACAAAATTAAGTGCATGTTGTTGTTTATTACATATAGGTACGACGGGAAATCTATAAAACTATATTTATATATGATGCTACTTGCGAGTGTAATATGTGGCCTTTAACCTGTGTTATAAGTAAGGAAACAAAGACAGAAATTAATATCTGACCTAAAACTATTTGTGTTTAAGAAGAGATTAAATAACATTCTGCTTCATTATTTTACAAATTGTGATTATACTGTAATTGGCCAGACGTGTCTTTGTAGTAAAACCTATATAATACGTTTTTGTATCTTCATGTATTTCAATCAAAATATCGAGATATGTGTTTGGTTATGAAAGAGAAAGTATGATTTGTTTGAACTTCGTGGTTATACTTGGGTCCACCGTTGTCGACGTCATACCATTAGTCTTCGACTACTATTGAAAATGATCCCTTTGGTATTTAGCATTGCACAGCGATTATAATTAGCACACTTCCGTGATATCCTATACGATAATAATTAGCACACTTCCGTGATATCCTATTAAGCCTATCTATCGTATATCACGTTTAGGGGTATACTACTCACATAGCTAAAGGGTTGATGCAGATATTCGATGTCTTAAGGTTGAAGGATATCGGAAAATATTTAGCCTGGTACATCCCAATGCAATACTCGTATAAGACGACAAATATGCGGTACCTTTGTGAACAGATTATTTTCTCATGTGTTCTATGCTTACGGGTTGAGAACGTGAAAAAGGCCTTTTTGGCTTCTACATTTACAAAAAGATTACTTTTTTATGCCGATAAGTAACCTTATTAGGTTCGATTATCGACATTAAATCATGTCCCAATTTTAGCCAAACGTTTGCATCGAATCTGTAAATGCAACTTGACGAGATAATGATTTGCTGTGCTGATAAACGTTTCCGTGTTTCGGCACTCTCCTTAGATAGGATTGAAGAATTATGAAACTAAAAAAAGATAGCGTGCGAAGCGCTTTTGATGTAATCCTGTTCAATGAAGCGTAACCTTTGATTTTTAAGGTGGTCGCATGTCTCCTGTTTTTGTTTCTTTGTTGTAGAAAGAGATGTTGAGAAGTGGAAACAAAATCAACAAAGTCTCCAGCAAGGTGGGTTATCTTGTTATATCTACCATAGTCATCAAATCATATTCCCTTCTGATTTGGGGAAAGTAAGTTTGCATACTGTTTCCCATTACATGACAGTAAATGCGATGTACATGGTTGGAGCCAATGTAGAAATGAAATAGTTTGCTTAATGAGAAATGGAAGAAGACATGCTTTCCCATTGTAATACCTCAGAATCTTTTTTAATTTTTTTTTTTTTTTTACCTCATCTTTCTAATTTCCACTGTCGTTTACTGATTTTCTTCCATTTAGCCCTGTATGACATCCAGGGTGAAGTGGACTGTTACAACTAATGACTTTAGATTGTGTTTTGAGTGAAAAAGAGCTTCAAGAGCGTGATTCAAATTATATTTGTTAATTACAAACTATGTGCTGGTACATAGTATGAATGCTCGTAAAGCGTTGTCGAACAGTCAACCGACAATGTGATTAAAGTCAATTGTTGTGAGTTTTAACCGTTAGAAACAGAGAAAGCGTGAGAATAAACAACGACCTTTAGCTACGAGCTATCGAACAAGCCCTTGCCATATAATCACACTTTCACTAATAATACATTGTAAGCACCAACCCACGGACTTATTTTACCACATTCATTATCTAAGGTAACATTCTATATTGATATATAATATAAATATGAAGATATAAATAATGTTGTAAGGCCTGTGGACTAGTTAAGTTTATGACGTTCAAAAGAGGTCGACCTTGATAGGGATTCGTCACTGATATTTTATATTTAGATATAAATATATAAATATAAATAGACAGTGAATGTCACGTTAGCTAATAGATTATCAGTGACGAATCCCTATCAAGGTCGATCTCTTTTGAACGTCATAAACTTAACTAGTCCACAGGCCTTAAGATGTTTTAGAACACATACATAGAACTAAGGTTCTCTCCTCAAATCTCCATTGTTTTGTCTGTACAGCTCCCGTTGATTGGTTATCTTATTAACAATATGCGTTTTGTTTTTTGGGATACTGTAGAGATTATTACATATAACTGACTCCCCTATGATTCTTAATATCATAGGAGAATCAGTAATATATAGAGGTCGATGCTTTCGCATCCAACTGACCCATTATCCCTGTAGAGGTACAGTAAAACTGAAAACAACATATTAATCGTACAGGTATCAAGAACCCCTTTTTAAGATAGTTCATATAAGAATTCCATATTGTAATTAAATGCAATGGTTTGTAAGTAACACTGTAGGAATTCCTGCGGATCCCGGAGGGTTAAAGACTTAGATAGTGACGAAATGAACCAATAAAGGCGAATTGTAGCTTGACATGTCAACATCTTGTACCTGTTTTTTTTGGGGGAAAATTTATACTTTTCTTTTATTTGATATTGTTTTGGCTCGATATGGGTACTTTTCCTCCATTAAACTTTTGATGAGTCATATTTTGTTGATTGATTGTGTTTTCAGAATATATGTCCATATTCAAAAGCTACTTTGTGAAACAATCACATTAGTGTTTCTAATCATGTGAGAGCGAGTTACACGGATCCGGGACTGGTTATACACAGGTGATGTGTTTTACGATCACAATGTTCTGCATACCTTGTCCAAGGGTGTCATCCGTGTTACCAAGTTAGGGAATACATGTGTGTTCACACCGAGACGTTCCGCAATACACTATTTGGCAGCATTTCAATATCGTGTAACAAAAGCAACACTCTTACATTAACCACTGTGATTTTAGTGATTTATTTTGCACTTCACCTTACATATCAATTACTTACGTTTTACACTACCAGATTATCATTTGTTATCACGTTTTATATGACTTCCTTATATTTTTCACTGTACAGGTGCTTTACCTACGTACCTTGACAAAAACAGTTTTCAATTGGTTAAAAAACAAACCTACCACACCTGATTACTAAGTAAGTAATCAATGCTTCACCTGATAAACCAGAAACATCCGGGTTATTTGGTGTCATTGGACACATTTCAAAGCATATCAATCAAGGAACATACAGCTGTTTTGTCGATTTACACCTAGTAGCCAACATCTGTTCAACAAGTGGTTTGTACGTTATTGTCAATCCGTATCTCATTGTATTGTGGCACGCTGTGAATCAGTTTAATGGGGAAAATCTGTTTCTTCTTTCCTGTTTAGATCCGAGTAGTCCTTCATCTCCTCCACCGGACAAAATAGAAACTGTATCGGATGGTAAGTGTTAGACTTCTTTCACACTAAACTATTTAAGGTATTACCAGGATTACTTTTGGGGTTATATGGTAAATACCGAAAAAAGTGTTTGCACTTTGC
>NW_018407049.1:3937-31280 GCF_002113885.1 Mizuhopecten yessoensis | reverse complement strand
AAAAATATGACAACCAATCCTTATATTTATATTCGAAACCAACAATATTAGTTGTGCAATGTTGCGAGTATTGTTAATTGCTGTTTTAAAACTCTTATACACACCGACTGGGTCAGCGGTAAATTGTTCGGAACAGCCGGGTAGTTTCGCATTCCACAGTCGTTGTCAAGGGCAACCAGGCCGACAAAAACAATAAACAAGAAAGTTCCACAGTAAACACATCAATTTAATAAAAAAATAAATAAAAAAAATGCATATATGTCAATTACCAATTTGTATACTAACATGTGACCATTTTAATATATGTTGTGGTCATAACATTTTAAGACACAACACAGCGGAACATCGCCACTTGGTGGTAATTAGGTCAGTGTATCACTACACTGACCTAATCCCCGTTGTAGTTCATTGGAAAATATGTTACAATGGGACCAGTAGAGTTATCTAGGCACTATGCAGTGCCAATGTAAATATTATAAATTGCAGCCCATTACATATTACTCGAAACACCACTTGGAATGTATGTTACACCAAACAAAACAGTATGGTGAACGTGCGGCACGAAAATGTGGTAAAAAAAACCTTGCTTTTTATATTCATTAGCGGAAATTTCTCATATTTGTAAAGTCTTTGTAACAAAGTTATTTATGAGTGTGTTAACATATTTATTAAAAGTCTTTTAACAATTTTTTGAAATATGTACCTAAATCTATGATTATCAATCTATGAAATCTGTGTTAAATAATTTCTGAAATATGTGTTAAATATCTTTGAAATCCATGTTAAATAAATCTTAGAAATCTGTGTAAAAAAAAATCAAAAAAATCTATGTTGAATAATCTCTGAAACCCATGTTATCAGTTCTATGACCTTTGAGAAATCTGTCATGTGATTGACTTTTACTGTCTCAATATTTGACGATTTCGTTTTGTTTCTTGATTTTTTATTAAATTAAATTGTTTGATTATAACATGCGTTGTTTAGTTTATATTTATAGCTATACAGTATATTATTAACAAAAGTAAGGGATGTGACCTACCTAACATAGCGTGGAGGGCGATGTTATTACATGAATGACACATTTAAAAAACAAAACTGTTTCACTGACATATTTGTGTTTGTTGTTAATTATAGTCCACAGATATTAATTTTGCGTAATTTTGTTCACTGTCGCCAAAGCCATACGTTTGCCATTGAAAGAAAATTAAAAAAAGAATCTTCTGTAACAGGAGAGAAGTTCGGATGACTATTTTCGGGTTTGGTGAAACTCATTGGTAAACATATTCCAGGGGGGCAGAGAGCAAAAGTGAGCATAACCCATGGAGTTTCGAGGATGGGTGGAAGTAAGAATTTAAATAAGATACTTGCAGTACAATACAAATAGATTAATTTTCAGTCGCCAATGGCGGAAAAAGCTTTAAAGAAAATGAAAAAGGGTGTCGTTTTGATTGGAAGACAGCACCTCAGCGTCCAAAAAGGAAGGGTTGTTCTGGGAAACCCCTTATGCATATTGTTTAAATATATATGATGATGATAAAAACGTGCTCTGAGGTGCATTCCTATTGTAAATAATAAACCAGTTATATTTATTATTTTCAAATACTGGATTTCTGTAAGACTCTGAAATGTTCTTAAAACCTCGCTTATATGCGTTCTCAAGGTCCTGCCTTAGTTAGGTCATCACCTCTATATAATCTGGAGGGCACGACAGTCATCGTCACTTGTCCTAGGAGCGTCAGCATGCCAGGACAAAGTTCTGGCGGGGTCGCCATTTTGGCGGCCTTGTTCGGTTTGCTGTCTTCCGTGAGTGATGCATTCCTACTGTAGATAATGGAACAGTTATATATTTTTTTTAAAGAGGGGTTTCTGTAAGACTCTGGAAAATAATTTTGAACATCGTGATTGGTAAATTAATAATAATCTTAATTCATAAGAATATTTATTAATATATCATAAATTGGAAAATTGGTTAGAGAGATATAATTGGTTAGAGAGATATAATTGGTTAGAGAGATACAATTGGTTAGAGAGATACAATTGGTTAGAGAGATACAATTGGTTAGACAGATACAATTGGTTAGAGAGATATAATTGGTTAGAGAGAGATATAATTGGTTAGAGAGATATAATTGGTTAGAGAGATACAATTGGTTAGAGAGATATAATTGGTTAGAGAGATGCAATTGGTTAGAGAGATATAATTGGTTAGAGAGAAATGATCCATAGACAAATAACGACCGAAGAATCTATGCCAAGGTTACAAGGACATTGAACTACAGCGATAAACATCTGCCATGTTCTCAAGGTCCTGCCTTAGTTAGGTCATCACCTCTATATAATCCGGAGGGCACGCCAGTCATCGTCACTTGTACTAGGAGCGTCAGCATGCCAGGACAAAGTTCTGGCGGGGTCGCCATTTTGGCGGCCTTGTTCGGTTTGCTGTCTTCCGTGAGTGGTCAGTCCGTGGTCTGTAACCAGCCGTCCAATAGATCCAGCACGGTGTACGATTTCTCCATCAGGGACCTCTACAAGCAGAAGACTCTCCACTTGTCCGATTACCGCGGCAAGGTCCTGCTGGGGGTCAATGGGGCGACGTACTGAGGCAAAACGCCGCAGTACTACGGCCTGAATGCACTACAGAACGACTTCGGGTCCCGGGGACTACAGGTCCTAGGGGTCCCTTGTAACCAGTTCCATGAGGTACACATATACAACATAGAGCAAACTTTAACCGCCTCCACTTTCGTGTTTCGAACATCATTCTAAATTTCTGAGCACAAATTTGGCTCAACCATTTTAAGAAAATATCACCACTTAGAAATTTAGAAGTTGATTTTACCTTATAAGTTATTTTAATTACTTCAGATTTCTTTAGTGTGTTTAGTTTATTGTTTTTGTTTTATTTTAATGTACTTTTACATATAAACATCTATCACGACTACATATTGTCCATGGGTCTTAAAAACATCATTGATGCTTTGCTGATGAACACGAACTTTCAAAAAAAAAATCTGCGATAATAATGATTGATTTGTTTCTGGTTTGTTTTTATCTAATCGGCAACACAGTAAGTTTGCTCTGTTGAGATTAAGCCTTGACATTAAGCTTTTTTTGGTATGAGTCAGTGTACATGTACATATTATGTATGTATTTATAAGCATTACGACGTTGGTTTAACTAAATCTTTGTATGAACTTTAGGAAGAGCCCGGATGGAATGGTACCGAGATCATGAATGGTATCATGTACGTTCGGCCCGGTAATGGCTTCCGTCCAGCCTTCCCCCTCACCGAGAAGGTTGACGTAAATGGGGCTCTACAACATCCACTGTACGTCTATCTGAAGGTACGTCACTTCCGGTAATGTAATCATCATAAAGCATCGTATGCGGTGATAGATTTTTCTTGAATTATTATGATAAGGTTACATCATGCATGCTTGGTGGGGTTGGGGTGGGGTTTTTTTTTGGGGGGGGGGGTTGAGAAGGGGGGTTTATTAAGGCAAATGTGATGATATTCCGAACGATATTTTGTAAAGACTTTATAAAGATTTTGATTATGTGATCCTGTTCTTTTTTTGCAGGAGTTTTGTGCTCCTATAGACAACTATTTCCGGGTGTTTACGAATGGAGAACCGCTCTCTATAAACGATATTCACTGGAACTTCGAGAAGTTTTTAGTGGGTCGAGATGGCCGGATAGTCAGCAGATACCATCCAAAAGTCCTCCCAATAGAGATCAGGGACGACATTGAAAAGGAACTTAACAAAGCGCCACCTATCAACAGCCCCTCCACACCCAGTAACGTCATCATAGGATAAACGGATGTCTTTGTTAACGGGACGCTTTTTATATAAAATATACCTATACCAATGCGTCAAATATCTTCAAGACATAATTGATGTGTCATTTTTATACTGTTGACTTTGTCATTGTCTCACCCAGATTTTGTTGTACTTCTCTGGTAGATATTACGTACGGTGTTTCATCATCACGTGATATACACATATGACGTAGACGCTGTCAACAGCGGACAAGCTGCCGGGGTCTACTGATGGATGCGGAAATCTAGGGGTCATTTAGTGCATTCGACCTCTGATTAAAGCATCCCCGGATTCACGTGATGATGCTTCATTGATGATTTGAATAATTCTGTCAATAAATGTGGGTTTTTTTTGCTAAAAATGCGTATTTGTTCTTTATATTTCAAAGACAGATTGAAAATACAACATCGAGATATCTGAAGTACGTGTAAGTATAATTCAGGAAAATATTTGTGTTATGGATTTGTCAGTATATCGACGAAGAATTACAAAGCATCTGATAAGAAAGTATGTTAGACAAGATCGTGGAAGCTGTTGTTTCGAGCTAACGCATAAATAGGAAAACATTGTCTTTTGGTTATTGTTTTCGTGTATTATCTTCTATGTACATGAATATAATATACCAGGCATATCTCTCCTCTTGACACAACCCTGACCTTGCTGTAAATAAGGACAAGGGGACTAACAGAATTTTGATCAACTACCACGACTTTGTCACACATTGACTGAGAGTCGTTTGAAATTCCGAATGAAGACTATTATGTATTTCAGCGTTTTATACTTATCTTCTCTGGCACACAATGCACGTGCAGATCTAACATGCAAGTATAAATGTCTACCCCACCAACGAACCTAGATACCTCTGGACTCAATACGGATCGTGGTTTGGCTGTTTTAGACTGACGGAGCAAGCTGATAGAACTACCAGGAAGTTTCTCGGACGGTTGGAAAGATAAAGACGAATATGTAGCTAATAATATAGCATCGAACTCGAACGATGAAACGGAAATGGCAATGGCTAGGTCCAGACCCAGAGGAGCACAAGTCAGTCGCGAGAGAGGGTGAAACATTACCTACAGGAGCGATACCAAATCCGGTAATTTGGAGAAAAAAACGTGATTTGAATAATTGCACGACATTTTCAATGAAATCCAAAAATGACATCTACAAGAATAATATTCCTTTCATTTTTCATTATAGTCAAAACAAATACCAACTTTAAATTTACAAATTAAACACGAAGTACGCCATATTAAAATTGACTACAGTATTACTACCAAGAAGAACAGCTTAACGCTGAAATGTTCCCTGCATATATGTTTGAGTAAAAGAATGAACAGTTTAATTGATTAGTGAACCGGTTAATTCACCATGTAAGGTATGTAAAGTTAATATAAAATTTACTTTTTTTTCTAGACACATATCAATCGGTAAACTTTAATAGTATATATATCAACCTCGATGTTATATTTGACAACTTCAATGTTATTTCAATGTTAAATAGGTCAGACCCAATGTCATACATTGTGTATGTCAGTCCACAGCAAAATGCAAGTGTCAATACATTTTCGTTCATGCATGGCAACCTAACCTCAAATCTTAGGAGATGTATTTATTTTGTAAGTATTTAATTATGCAACTGAAAACAACAATATAACACAAATGTAATGATGGAAAAGTGAAGAATTTAATACATGGATAACATGAAGGTACTGTTCAGCTGTATACAATAAATCGTTAATGACCTTTAATCAATTATGCCTTTGTTTGTGAAAATGAAAGAAAGATATTCTAGCTATGGCATCTTTATTTACACAAGTTTACGACTTGTTAAAAATTCATTTCTACAAAACGTTATTTCTAATTGCAATATTTAGTCAGCCATATGTAACTCTCAGCCATTGTGACAAGCATGTCAACAGTATACAAGGATAAGACAGATAGTTCTAGGAATGAGAAGTATGAGCAAGTATTTTGTGATTTACAAAGACAATATATCATTAATTATAATGAAATGAAATAAAATATGCCTGAAATAAAAAAGAAACGTTTTTCCAAAATGCCTGTGACCTCAGAGATTCATCACCACGTTCATCCGGAGATGCGTTCATCGAAAGGTTGAATGCACTAAGTAACCCCACGATAAACCCATCTTTCGGTAGACGTCGGCAGCGAGTTGCTGTTGACAACGTCTACGTCATATGTGTATGACACGTGGTTATAAAACAACAAACGTCACACACGTACTTGTTAAAACAGTTAAATTGTGACAAATAAAAACATCACGTCAACACAGGCAACAGAATCATGTGTTAGGTAATAGGAAAATAAGTCAGATCTTTCCGTCAGAAAGGGGGATCAGAACCCCCAACCCCACCCCTGGCCATTTCGGAACAAACAGATTTAAAAAAGTAACACACGAAACTTAGAAGTAATCTTAATGTTTTCCAATGGGGCCCCAAGCTGACGGAAAGGCCCGACTGGTTTCCAATTTTGCAGCCCATATCGGTAGTTTATCCTACAAGAATAACACCTGTGTGAAGAGCTTTGCTAATATCAGCCCGTATGTCGCCTGGCTCAACTTTCGGATGGTACCGGCTTACTACACGGCCGTCACGACCGACCAGGAACTTCTCGAAATTCCAGTGGACATCGTTGATGGCGAACGGAGCATAATGAGTATAGCTCCGGTAGTAGTGGTCAGTAGTTGGACAGAATTCCTGAAATAAAGATATTCATTGCAGTCATATATACCTTAATTATATAATCTAATTTGAAATCCATACAAGAAAGTTAAAACATGCATCGGGTGTAGGGATTTGTTTTAGCTGAATGACAAATTGTGGCTTTATAACAAACTTAAGGTAAAGTGAGAATCTCGTTAGTACAGGTACTAATTCGTAGGTGTTGGTTTCTTATGATATGTGATCAGGTTGGTATAAAACATATATCATTCATGTCCTTTTTTTCGCGATTTAAGTTGACTAGGAGTTTGCCAATTGGGTGAAGCTTCACTCTCTTCCTTATCTAGCTCTGGTTACATTAAAATGATATTTAGATACCCGCGCTCGTATTCATGAAACCGCTCTCATGCTTAAAGCTTGTAAACTGTGTAAATGCCCAAGTTTTTGTTTCTGTGATATCTCAAGAACAAATCACATATTGTCAATAATTTCCAAGACTTAAGGGGAAGCTTTAAGCTGAAAATCGTTTTGACCGTGTTAATGATTTTAGCGAGTCACAAGAAATTTGGTTTCATGTCATGGATACGGGCCAATGTGTCTTTTTACAATTTGATAACCAACCCTACAGAGCTAGATAAATATGACAACCAGCCACGTGGATTCAAAGAATCTAACAAAACGTTCATAATACTATATCCGCTATGTCATCCTTTTAAATCAAAATCTGTTACAGTCTTTTTACAACATAAGGATTAAAACATAAGGTATACTTCCTACACATAACGCTAATGAAGCCCAAACATACAAGTCCACCATTCCCCAGGACGATGTATAACCTGTGTACAAGAGGCTAGCATTGAAATCGGCCCAGATAGGTCACGATTGTGTTTCTGCTGATCACGTCAGCACCAATAGGATATTGCTGTATTGCTGATGTTGCATTCGTGAACGTCAATCTCCCTACTTAATAATGAATCCGCATGCAATGACGGTGTTAATGTTTTAGAATCTGTTTAGTCCTCACATGACGTCACGTCCCTCCTTCTCTGTGTCGCATCAAACATGGCTTCAAATAGGTTCTGATTGGAATAATATACACTGAGTAAACACTGATATTGGCTAGAGTCGTTTTTCACCCGAATACCGATTTCATGAATATTACTTTCGGTGCATAACTTTCATGATCATGCAGAATTACGTTAGGAGCTGACTCGACCCTGATTTGTGTATTTTTCAGATTAAACTGAATCTCTCATGTTGGACAGAGTAACGAGATGGAATGCATTCATTATAGGAATATCCTCTAAAGGACTGAAAAAAAATTTGATGAAGGTTTGAAGTGACACATATGACTTTGAAGAATTCTTCCAAATCGACAGCGTTTTGTCGCCTCAACGAGATCCGTACCTTTCTAAATATTATTTACATTACTATTTTTTTTCTCATTTGCGATAGTTACATTGTACTAGTGCTATGTGTAACAAAACTTGTAAGTTAGTGTCCTTTCAACATAAAAACTAAGTGTACATTTTCCCCCAAAGTTTTCAAGTTCCCAAATTTGTATTTGAACATTCAGTACATGAATATCCTCTGAAGGACCGGACAAAAGGATTTACTGGCTATATCTAGTAACTCTACCTATATAAACAGGTTGCAGGACCGATAGCTTTACTTCTTTGTATTTCAGGATTTACTTCCTATTCGCCGATTATTCAATTTACCAGAGGTCCATTCAAGCCCGATGTGTGATACGGTTACGCTTCGAAGGATACCATGATATGATTATTCAATTTACCCGAGGTCCATTGTAGTTATCAATCGATAACCTAAACTAAATAGAAAGATACTCCTTATATTTATAGTCTTTTTCATTTTCTTTATATTTATAGTCTTTTTCTTAAATATTACATAAAACGTGTTCTTTTAACCGGAATATATTCCGCGGGTTCGATACGGTTACGATTCGAAGGCCACCATGATATGATACGTTCAAACTAGGACCTGTACGACCGAAATCGGCGCAATATCCTCAACATAAAGATCACATTAGTTTGTATGTTCGCTCTTATAACAAGTAATCATAACGCATTAGCGATACTTCTTACTTCCAAGTGACTCTATATGCGGCTATTTTAGCACAACTTGCAAAGTTGCGTAACCCGATGCACTCGTACAATATTTCACTCGCACTCGTAAACTGTTATAATGAAATCATATCGTTGTCACTCCATTACCAGTTTATTTCAATAGTTATATTTAATACCTAAAGATGTGCCGTATAATTCCGGAACGCTATAATATGGCACCAACGGCTCGCAGTTTTGTAACTGTGTTTTTTTGTTGACTTCACGGCAACGGTAACTAGGCAATAGTGTCTACAAAATCACAAGTAATTTTATAATTTTGATTTAAACTTCAATCATTACAAAACCACACGTGTGCTGTGATCTAACTGTCAGTATTTAGGCAGGCATATGACATGTAGGTCATGTAAAGTTATCGAACCCGTCCTGTGATTATCATTTTTACCAGCCTTATCGAGTGCAGTTGAACATATTACGGTAAAATTGCCGTTATTGTCAAAATGTAATTTACTATCGTATTTCTGGGTATTGCTTACACTATGTCATCAAAGTAAATGTATGTAAATGAACACAAACACGTCTTGTCATAATCAGTCAACAACGTGACGTCATCGGAATGTATAAATTTCAAAAATGTATACATACATTTCGACAATGTATCTTTTGCATGCATACACTACTGAGTTGTACAAATTTGGTATCCCCTGTACTTCTGTTTACTTCCGAAAATAGCAATGGGAACCCCCGGGTTGTTGACGTACACCTATGTACACGGTGAATGTATCACTACGCGCACGAGAACGACTATCATTATCGAATGATAACGATAATGACCTCAACAAAGGTTATTAAGTCAATTACACTTGAAACTGTAAATATATAAAGATAATGGTACATTGGAAAGAACCAAATGTTTCCTCGAAATATGTATTGCAATATTGAGGATCCTCCATTTTTACGATATAGATTTCTTGTCAAGCCTACTGTTCGGTTTACTCATTTTCTGCGGTTTTGATTGTATTGGTGGGCCGTTTAGACTCTTAATATGAAGGCTGTCAAAGCTGTACATATTAATCTAGTTGTGAAAGGTAGTTTGCGACCGTTATATTTACATTATAGCTAAGGATATGTATATTAAATAATATCTAAAACGACTGTGTTTCTCGAGCGTAATGATTGGTAATATAAGTCACGTCGCAGTCAATAAGGTGAGATAAACAAAACAAAAAAAATACGAAAAATTATTGATAATCATGTCTATGACCATCCATGACGTTCAATAACATCGGAGGGAAGTACACAGCAAAGTATAAATAAAACAGATATTGTAATGAGGATCATGTTCATTACATCAGACGGCAGTTGACACTGAATTCATATTTTTATTTATATCAAATACTGCAAATTAGAATGTGTTTACGTCAATAGGAAATAGCTTACCTTCATGTAACCGTAGAGAGGATGTTGGTTCTCCCCGTTCACATCAATTTTCTCCGTCAGGTTGAACGCTGGGCGGAAACCGTTTCCGGGACGGACGTACTCAATGCCGTCCATAATCTCGGTACCGTTTGCTCCAGGCTCCTCCTAATATGACAATAATACATTTTTTGTTGAGTTGAAAGAGCAAATAAATGGCTCAAGTGTGCAAAATATCCCCTTTACTGGTAATGGTTATATCAAATGGTAGTAATGCGGGTAAAGAAGTAAATACTTTCGATTACCTTACACGTGACCAGTCAACAGCTGCACGTGACTAGTCAACAGTTTCACGTGACTAGTCAACAGTTTCACGTGACCGGTCACCTGTTTCACGTGATCAGTCAACAGTTTACGGTGACCAGTCAACAGTTTTACGGTAGCACACATTAGCTATAGTTCGTTTGGTGAATTGTCGAAATTGATTAATACTCATTTATATAGCGAGTCAGGTAACAAAATCAGCTGCAACATTGAAATGTAATGTATTTCCAACTTACCCCATTGAACTGATTACACGGAACCCCGAGGACGTGTAGCCCATCTGGTTCCAGTTCAGTTTGTAGTGCATTCATGCCGAAGTACTGCGGCGTTTTGCCTCAGTACGTCGCCACGTTAACCAGCAGCAGTACTTTGCCGTGGTAGAAAGACCAGTCGATCTCCTTGTATCCATCTCCATCAATTAACCTGATAGAGTAGTCGTAGACGCTGCTGGTATTTGAAGATGGCTGAGAACATACCGAGGACTGACTGCTCACGGAAGACAGCAGGCCAAACATGACCGCTAAAACAGCGCCCCCGCCAGAACTCTGTCCTGGCATGGTGACACTCCTGCAAATGAACCAGTGTGGACGTCAATGTAGCTTTATAAATGTTTTGTGCTGATCTTAGGGCACGAATTGGGTTTATCTGTTTATGATGTAAGATGTACAGTCTGCTATTTCACATGTAGTGCAATTGGTTCCTCAGATAGCAAGAAGAAAGGGCAAGGGCATATTAAAGGGGATTGCAGGGTCGAGATCAAAATTATAATATTCATAACTATATTTTTGTCGGTCACGAAGTAATATAAATGTCGCCCATTTGTTGAAACTGGGGTAGAGTAAGGTGCGAAGTTTACAAACAATTGACATGTTCAATGCAGTGCGTGCGAATTCGATCATGTCTATGACTTATTTCAAAGAAAACAAACCCACATCCTTGTCTTATCTTATTGATGTCTGAGAATAAACTGCAATACATGTGAAAAGGCAGTGTGTGTAGTTGACACCATACGCAGATAGAATCCCATTCCCACCGAAAGTCCGGAACAAAACATTTATAAGGCTTATTTGCGGCAAGAGTGGTCTATTTGCAGGAGCGCCGCCATGTCAGGACAGAGTTCTGGCGGGGTTGCCGTTTTTGCGGCCTTCTTTGGCCTTCTGTCTTCTGTGAGCGGTCAAACCGTGGTCTGTTCCCAGCCAGCCAATTCCACCAGCTCCGTGTATGACTTTTCTATCCAGGATATCTACCAACAGAGGACGATGAACTTGTCCGAATACCGCGGCAAGGTCCTACTGGTCGTTAACGTGGCGACGTACTGAGGCTTAGCCCACCAGTACGTAGGCCTGAATGCACTACAGAAAGATTATGTGGCCCGAGGACTGGAGGTTCTGGGGGTGCCATGTAATCAATTCGGCGGGGTGAGTCCATCTAACTGTACTTTATTTTATTACTTTGATATTCGATATTATTTTAAAAATTCAAATTATAATTGTCCTCACGTGCATTCTGTTGAACGCGAAGAAATAAATCTAACGGGTGATAATAACGTAAATTGTCCGAAGATTTTATTCCGCTTACACGATTTGAATTCGATATTATTGCAGTAACAACGAAGTGAAAAAGCACTTTTCCATTTCTTTCATAAGAAAATACGTGAAAAAATTCAAACAAATCAAACATTTTCTTAACCATTTTATCCCTTTCTTCCTCCATTTGTAGATCACCTTCAACATATATTTCACTGAGTTATTTGTAGGTCTTAGTGTTGATAAACTATTATTTCCTTTTCTAACACAGTTGCAGCCTGGGTGGAATGGTAGCGAGATTATGAAAAGCGTCGTTCATGTTCGACCAGGGAATGGGTTCCAACCTCTTTTCCAACACACGGTGAACATAGACGTAAATGGATTCCTACAGCACCCCCTTTATGTATACCTGAAGGTGCGTCACTATGCATTTCTATGACAGAAAATAATGAAAACTCCAATTTACATTTGTATGCAACATTGCCATGATGTTACATAACCAATTTTGCGTGTTCAGCGTACATACTGTTAATGTAAACTAACTTATACAAATAAATGCATTTGACCGACTAGGGTGTGGGCGTACAGTTTGCACAATAACACTCATAAGATATCTGTGTAGAGGTTCGATCTAATTGGTTTTCTTCGATGGTCTACACCTCGAACAGGACCATAACATATCTATTAGATTCGTTAGCCTATTTTTGTTTAGGTTTTTCTGTTTCCTGGCTTCAGTAAAATTCCTCCGCTAAATAAGATAATTTAAGTTCAGTTTTTCGATAATATAGTTTTTTAAGAAGGGAACAAGAATCTCTAGATCCCAGATTAGTACTGTTTTATATACCGATGCGATATTTTTAACAGAACAGAACTCCAAACCATAAGTTTCGAAAAAGCTGTCAAAGAAATAGATCCATACATCCTCAGGCGTTTGCAGTAAAGTCTTGAACGATCGATAAATAACTCGTTGATTAAGGTCGAACACGTCTCACGTGATTGGTTCGGTGGTTCGTTATGATAGGAATATGTCTTGAAACCATTATAAGCTACTTCCCCCGAGAAATAGCATATATCAATCGATTTAGGACCATTAGTCTTGTTGTCGTATTTCTATTATTTACGGCAGGCATGCAAAGGTTTAAAACTCATTTATTTCTTGCAGAAATTCTGTCCTCCAATTCACAAGGAATTCCATGACAGACTACGCTACACTCCCATGTCCATCTTTGATGTACACTGGAATTTCGAGAAGTTTTTGGTGGGCCGTGACGGTAAGATTGTCAAGCGGTACCATCCTTTTGTTCAACCGGTCGAGATCCGTGCTGACATAGAGAGAGAACTTACGAACCACGTCTCACCTATAGCCGTTGGATAAGATTGCCAATGATATATAGTCCAGCTCTATAATAAATCAAACAATTTTCATATTTTTCCTCTCCTATATACAGTCTACTATACTCTCTAATGTGAAACCGAAATAGCATATCTAAAATATTCTGGATGGTATTTTGTTTTTGTCATTTAAGTGTTAAACAGTAAATGTTATTGACAATTTTCGCGCCACTTTTATATAAAGTCTTGGATCAATTTTGTACAATTTGTAGTGCTGGAAAACAATGTATTTATGTCGTAATAGTACCTATACATATGACAAAGACTATTATCAACTTGCACAATAAAACGTTAGCCAAAAAATGATAATATTACCTGAATGTCATCACGTGGCATACTTATATGACGTAGACGTCGCCAACAGCAACCAGCTGCCGAAATCTACTGACGGATGTTGATATCACGTGGTTATTTAGTGCATTCGACTATGTGATAGAAACACATCCTGGATGTGCGTGATGATTATTCACTGATGTAAAAACAATGAATTGTAAAATAAAACAAAAATGTATTCAGCTTTCGTGTTTGCTCATTATTAGTCAACTGATAACGTGTTCAGCTTACATTGAACGGACCTACCTGTTCCATCTTGCGACCGAAATAACAAATAAGTAGCGAATTCAAGCCATAGTTTTTCGAGATGCATTTGTTAACAACAAAAAGTTCTAATTGTAATGACAACAACTACTTATACGCATAACATTCATTTCCAAAGAGTGAAGAAGAGGAAATAAAAAGCTGGCTGTAATTGCAAAACGTTTGATATCACTTGGATTCCATAGGACCAGTCAGTTACAGTACTACATAGTTTTGTAACAAGGCAGTTTTGCTACCAAATTGTTAACATTCACTTCCTGTCTTATACCCGCCAATGTGTTGACTCTATTATTTCAACGTGCATTTCACTGGAGTCGTCGATTAATTTTACAAAAGGGAGGTAATTAAGGCACGTGAAAATAACTAAATGTGCTGCAGATGTCGCGGACGCGAACGAACTAACTTCAGACCAGCGAAACTCCTTAAAACACGGGTAAACAAGTAACCTAAACATAGCGGAAGACTGAACTATTTAACAGTTCCGATTTTACACGCTAATATCAGCTGTTAAGTACATGTAACAATGTGAACTGGACCTGACGCTCTTTTAAATTTAAAGCATAAATCTTATTTTCAAAAATTGGTCATCCGACGGAAAATGCTCAAACGAAGCAAATAGCATTGAATTATATTTTAAGGATAAACAAGTACAGGATATCATAGTTACGTATTTGTTTTCTAAAACAAATTATACTTTAAAACTGTTTGATAAAACTAAGGTAAAAGATAGATTATTTGATTCAAACTTCATACATGCATCTACGATTAACACTGAAATATGTTTGCAATGAGTAATATCTATTTAAGTGTAAACATTTACATATATACTATTATGTATATAATTATATCCACACATTTACTACTGTTCTTAGCCGTATCAAACGTTCAGCATTAAGGGTCATTTGAAATAACGGGTTCACCAAATGTCAATATGTTTAAGCGGGATACATGTAGCACTATTTTAGTCGACATCAGAACCACGCTATCGCAAGGAGGCAATTACACTCACATCCCCTTTCTCCAGCACACATATACACAAGCACATATGCATAACTTTCATGGAGGCACGTCCTTAAATGACCTTAATTGTTAATGGGTCATTAAACTATATAAAACCAGAACATACCAAAGTTGATGTCTTAATAATTATTTCCAATGAAACTTTTGTTTGAAATACAAAATGTTTAGTTCTTTTTTCTCTCGAAATCTTCCCTTTGTATTATCAAATTATTTTGTCTTTTTATTCTCCTGCTAAAAGCTATATGTTTCTTACATACTCAGAATGACACATGGAATGCATTTTTGTATTAAGTGGTATTTCAAGAGATGATGAAAACATACCCCGTATATAGCAATACGTGGTACATGTAATAGGTATGTTATCACTTACAGTAAACACAAACCGTCTGCCTGTGTATCTATTTAACATATCATAAACTCACATAATAAGTAAAACATACACATTTAAAACATATCATTTTATTGCGTTTGTTCACTATGAATTGAAAAAGAGACATAGATATACTCTATTGTCATGAACACATCTAATCACAGATGTAAATAGAAAGCAACGTAAACTATATGCAGAGAGAGGAATTTCATCAAAAGTTATATATAAACACTTTATTCGTGATTTAGTATCGACGAATAGAAGATTGGAAGAATTTTAAGCACAAAGCAACCTATAGTGTACAGAAAACCATCCTTTATTGGAAATTATATTTTATCAATTTTACCAAAATGTAACGAACTTATAATTATACATTAGCGGACATTTTCAAAATGTCTCTAAATTTTCATCGCAGAATCACAGTCGTACACAAAAAATAATATTGACATGCTTAAATTGGTAATATTTAAGGCATATAGCAAAGGCTTACATTTTTATAGAAGATGAATTTGCAGCTGTTTTAGGACTGACTTGCCTGACCATGATCGAAACACACAGACTTAGAGGATAGGATACGTCAGGGAGGGGCATCGTTTAGTCAAACCTTATACAGACGACGTTAACTATGTTTTTGACAATACTTAAACAACATAGTGCTTTAACTTGGAGATCTAAAAATGATTAAAAGTAAGTACATGTATTACATTTGTAGTCTGGATATGGATATGGATATATTTCGTATATGGCTGGTTGTTTCAGAAGTAACACAAGTACATTCTATTATTAATAATGGTTAGACAAGGGAGCAAAGAATTATGTGATTTACTAGACCAGGATAATTTGCAGTTTTAACCTTTTATCAACTTTAAACAAAATTTTAACAAAGAAAAAGATAATTTTACCTGGAAATATGTAATCACTTACTTATAGCTTCTCAGTATACGATGTGAACAGTGGGACCCTATAACGTCATAAAATCTTGAATCATTACTCGCCAACTCCAGCCAGAATTCGACACCCACACCACATAAATGGAACATTTCCCAATGACTACCATACTAAGTTTTGTAATTATCATTTCAAACAGCTAGATACTGATGTTTTGTTACATTCATAACTCATTTAATGATTAACTTGAATATATATTTCATGTTATCGAGGTATACCATCAAAAAACGGAGTGTACTCTCATCATAAACCGCTTCAAAATTTATTTAGAGCACAATCCATGTTTATTGTGTTATACCTCCAAAACATGAAAAATATATTCAAGTTAATTCTTATAATTTAATCTACTATACACAAGCCCTGTGGAAATCCACTTTTATTCATGAACTCTTTTCTTTTAGAAATTATTGCGATGCTGTATCAGCCAATCAAAAGCGACGCTACAAACGGCGACGTCATTGTTTTACATTATGGGTTGATAAC
Source organism: Mizuhopecten yessoensis (assembly GCF_002113885.1). Lineage (NCBI taxonomy): Eukaryota > Metazoa > Mollusca > Bivalvia > Pectinida > Pectinidae > Mizuhopecten > Mizuhopecten yessoensis. Next base: position 14,615 of record NW_018407049.1, on the reverse strand, counting down.
ATAAATGTTTAAGCCAATGAAAATGCTTGTTACATGCAAGATTATGCAATAATTGAAATTGGAGTAAACATTTACCTTACTGATCTCAGCCGGTGTTGATATGTAGCATGTTGTGTTTGTATCTATGGTCAGACAGTTGTTACAACTCACTTCAGCACACGCGCTCACCCATATGAATCTGTTTAGAAGAGGTTTTTGACAGATATACAATGAAGACCTAAGACTGGAAATTAAAAGATGTGTTGATAGTTAGATGCATGCAGATTTATTAAATACGTTGTGAGGATATTTCCTCAATTGCAAATAAATCTTTAGAATACTGCTATTTAAAGAAACAATGTGTTGATGTTAAAATCTAAAAATAAAATACAGCAATGTATATTCATTTCGAACTTCTCGAGAGGTTTTATATTTCTGACCGATACGTGCCGGGTTCCGTGTTACCTGTAGAGGGTGCACGTAGTGTGTGACAGCACCTGGCCTTTGTTATCAGCTGTATAAACATATACGTATACAGTGGAGCATTAGACGTTAGTAGAAAAAACATTGTTGCACAATACCAGTTTATAGTTTACTGAACACATACAACGACAACGTAACTACAGATTGGTCATTTACATGTCGTGATTCAGTTCACTGTTTGGTTTCTAGAACATTGAGTGTATCAGTAAAAGTTGGCAAGACAATGCGTCACCTCCAGCTCTCTAAAGTTTAGGGGCAGCACCATGCTTCATCTACAGCTCTCTAAAGTTTAGGGGAAGCAACATCCTCGATATTTAGGGGTCACGCTCACTTTCGCTCTCTACAACCCTGGAATATGTCAAAGTAAAATCGAAGGGTCAACGTGCAGCACCATGTGGATGAGACGAGAAGACTAGTTTGATCATTTGATGTACATCGAAAGAATCCCGCGGTCACGTAACGGTAAAAAATGACCAGCTTTGAAGTCGGGCGTTACTCCTTTGTAATCTGCAAAGGACAAGTATCAACCTAGCGATTGGTGAGTTTTTTTTACCTGACACCAATCAAATAGCTAGCAGGCTGCCTTCAATTTTGCTCAGACATAGTCCTGGGATGCAGAGAGCGAAAATGAGCGTAACCCCTGGATGTCGAGGATTGGGAAGTACACGGGTGCCTCTCCACACAGCACAGTGTGTAAGGATCAGCCAAGAATGTTAATGTTGTGAACAAAGTTCTCCTTATCTCTTAATAAAAGAAATTAGTTTAACCAATGTTTTAATTAAGAAGTCGTATTTGATGTATATTTAAAAGTGATGTATTTAAAGTGTAATGTATTGTAATTGTAGCATGTGTAATGAATATATGAAGTATATCTTCAGTATTGTACATTATATGTCATGCTCTATTATACTTTATAAATAATATATTGTCTCATATGATGCATGTATTACTCTTAGTAATTGTTATTTGAAATGAAAAAGCAAAGATAAAGTATATTGTGTGCTGAATTGTAAACAATATTCATTCAAACTTTCATAATGATACATCATATGTATATTATATTTAGTTAGATGCATTGATAATACTTTAGGAAGCAGAGTGTTCNCCCTATCTAAGAGAAAAAGAAAATGAACAATGACTTCTAAATGTCATCTGCCTAAACAGCCTTAGACACAAGTTCGTAGGCTTCACAGTTTAGGAGGAGGGAGTAAGCAAACTGTTATCGAACTTCTAGGTAGCTATAGCCCCAGGACCTTACTATATCCAATGTTTTACTCAAGTAGTGAGTAGCCAAATAAGCTGCGGATATCACCTTCATCTTTCAACGATCAATGGATACGGCCACTCTATACGATAAAACGCCAACTCAGCCCAAGTGTAAGACGGAAAACTGACACTTTCCAGAAAATTACAGACCAACCTCGCTGACCTTGTGTTGAGTAAGGTCATTTAGCACATCGCCTACCGATACTATGTTAAACCACATAGATAACCAGAAATGATGACAGACAGACTCTAGTTACATCATAGTGCACCTCAGTCATCATAAGTGATGACGACGCCATTTTGTCATCTGAAAAGTCATCTACCGCGTCATAACGTAAAACGTCGCTGAAATATCGAGACTTCTACAATAAATTAGCTGATTTGATCGGCGAATAAAACCAGTTCCAGTCAAAATAGACTTCCTATTGAGCATACCTGCTAACCCATGAATCCCTCATTTGGGGTCATGACCCCCATTGGGAAATTCTGTGGGGGTGATAACGCGCGACAAAAAAACACCTTGAGCAATGTGGATTCACACACGTTAGTGCTGCAATAACGTTTTGCCTGAAACATAAAGGTACAGTTGCATTATTAAAGGTAACTTAAAGAGGTATATAAAGTATGTATACCATCGATTACTGGACAAAACAGGGGAGAAAAACACTATCACGAAGATTTCCAAATGTGTCGTTTGTTCTATGCTTGACGTATCAATATGCACCTGTATTTGTTTAGCAATTAACAGGAATATGGCAATTACATTAAGGTGTTGACAGAGGTATGTCTCAAGCTGTTTAGTTCGAAAAAATAGCGTGATCACTACAGTGCGTGTGAATTCTACAAACTGTTGTTGACAAAGATCGTGTATAAAAAGTCACATCTGTCTCTTATCGAAGTGCTGTCTAGGAATCAATTGCACTAGATGTGAAACAGCAGACGTTTAAGTCGACATCATATCCAAATATAAATTGAGTCGACCAAAGTTCAGAAGAAAACTGTATAAGCCTAAAACTTAGTCGTAATGGTTCTTTTGCAGTGGTACCATCATGCCAGGACAGAGTTCTGGCGGGGTCGCCATTCTTGCGACCATGTTTGGCCTGCTGTCTTCTGTGAGAATTCAGGCCCTAAAAGGTGTGTCTGTGGAGGGTGGGTTCGTGGTCTGTTCCCAGCCGTCCAATTCAACCAGCACCGTTTATGAGTACTCCCTAAAGGACCTCTATGAGCAGANGTTAATTAACTTATAAAAATAAATGCATTTGACCGACTAGGGTGTAGTCGCACAGTTTGCACAATAACACTCATAGGATATCTGTGTAGAGGTTCGATCTAATTGGTTTTCTTCGATGGTCTACACCTTGAACAGGACCATAACATATCTATTAGATTCGTTAGCCTATTCTCGTTTAGGTTTTTTCTGTTCCCTGGCTTCAATAACATTCCTCCGCTAAATAAGATCATTTAAGATCAGTTTTTCGATAGGACAGTATTTTTAGAAGGGAACAAGAATCTCAAAATCCCAGATTGGTACTGTTTTATATACCGATGCGATATTTTTAACAGAACAGATCTCCAACCACAAGTTTCGAAAAAGCTGTCAAAGAAATAGATCCATACATCCTCAGGCGTTTGCAGTAAGGTCTTGAACGATCGATAAATAACTCGGAGATTAAGGTCGAACGCTAGCTCCGCCCACGTCTCACGTGATTGGGTGGGTGAACCTTACGTGATCCCATGATCTTTGCAAATGATGATTCGTTCGCATGCTAATTCAGCAAACTTGTTTTTTTTTCGTTATAATAGGAAATATGTCTTGAAACCATAATAAGCTACTTCCCCCGAGAAATAGCATATATCAATCGATTTGGGACCATTATTCTTGTTGTCGTATTTCTATTATTTAAGGCAGGTATGCAAGAGTTTATCAATGGTTTATTTCTTGCAGAAATTCTGTCCTCCAATTCACAAGGAATTCCATGACAACCTGTGTTATACTCCCATGTCCATCTTTGATGTACACTGGAATTTCGAGAAGTTTTTGGTGGGCCGTGACGGCAAGATTGTCAAGCGGTACTATCCTTATTTTCAACCGGTCGAGATCCGTGCTGACATAGAGAGAGAACTTGACAACCATGTCTCACCTATAACCTTTGGATAATATTGCCAATGATATATTGTCCAGCTCTATAATAAATCAAATATTCTTCATATTTACCCCCTCCTAAATACAGTCTACTATACTCTCTAATGTAAAACCGAAATAGCATATCTAAAATATTTTGGATGATATTTTTTTGTCATTTGAGTGTTAAACAGTAACGTTATTGACAATTTTCGCGCCAACTTTGGATAAAGTCTCGGATCAATTTTGTACAATTTGTAGTGCTGGAGCATGTTACATATATCAAAGAAAACACAATGTATTTATGTCGGAATAATACCTATACATGCGACAAAGACTATTATAAACTGACACAATAAAACGTTAGCAAAAAAATGATCATTTTACCTGGATGTCATCACGTGGAATACTTATATGACGTAGACGTCGCCAACAGCAACCAGCTGCCGAAATCTACTGACGGATGTTGATATCACGTGGTTATTTAGTGCATTCGACTTTGTGATAGAAACACATCCTGGATGTGCGTGATGATTATTCACTGATGTAAAAACAATGAATTGTAAAATAAAACAAAAATGTATTCAGCTTTCGTGTTTGCTCATTATTAGTCAGTTGATAACGTGTTCAGCTTACAATGAACGGACCTACCTGTTCCATCTTGCGACCGAAATAACAAATAAGTAGCGAATTCCAGCCATAGTTTTTCGAGATGCATTTGTTAACAACAAAAAGTTCTAATTGTAATGACAACAACTACTTATACGCATAACATTCATTTCCACAGAGTGAAGAAGAGGAAATAATAACTGGCTGCAATTGCAAAACGTTTGATATCACTTGGATTCCATAGGACCAGTCAGTTACAGTACTACATAGTTTTGTAACAAGGCAGTTTTGCTACCAAATTACCAAAACATTCACTTCCTGTCTTATACCCGCCAATAACATGTGTTTTGACTCTATTATTTCAACGTGCATTTCACGGCAATCTGATTAAAATCATATGTTACATGGCTCCGCCTGAACATCTCAATGTGCCGCGGTCAGGGTCACGTTCAAGTGACCTTTAGATGAACCAATCAGAGGCGCGCTGGCAAAAGTTTGCCAGCGAATCGGAATAGCATGGTTGATAGATAAATAGGGAGGGGTATCGAACAGATTAGTTTTCCAAAACAAATATGGCGGCGGGAACTGACGTTTCTACGACACCAAGGTAAACGTACCCATTGGGTAATAATTGCGTATCTTTTTCTGTTCGGGTTTCAGACGATCAATCTCAAATAACTTCAGAATTTTCGCATCATTCTCATCAATGTCCACCATATTTGTTACAACTCCGAGCGCCCTTTTGAAAGAGGGTCTCTGATTGACCCCGACCGCGGCACACTCAGATGTTCAGGCGTAGTACGAAGTTAACGAAGCCATGTGACATATGATTTTAATCAGATTGATTTCACGGGAGCCGTCGAGTAATTTTACAAAGGGGAGTTAATTCGGGAAGAATTGTATTTGGATTAAGGCACGTGAAAATAACTAAATGTGCTGCAGATGTCGCGGACACAAACGAACTAGCTTCAGACCAGCGAAACACCTTCAAATTTTATTCGTGATATAGTATCGACGAATAGAAGATTGGAAGAGTTTTAAGCAAAAAGCACCATATAGTGTACAGAAACCCATCCATTATTAGAAATGATATTTTATCAATTGACCAAAATGTAACCAACTTATAATTATACATTATTAGACATTTTCAAATGACTCTAAATTTTCATCGTAGAATAACAATTGTACAAACAAAATAATATTGACACGCTTATATTGGTAATATTTAAGGCATAGAGCAAAGGCTTACATTTTTATAGAAGATGAATTTGCACCTGTTTTAGGACTGATTTGCGTTACCATGATGGAAACACACGTGCACAGACTTAGAGGATAGGATACTCCAGAGTGGTGGATATTGTTTAGTTTAAACGTATACATACGGAGTTAATTATGTCTTTTTACAATACATTAACAACATAATGCTTAAACTTTGAGATGTAACAATGAGTAATAGCAATTATTACAATTGTAGTCTGGATATGTTTTTTCGTATATGGCTGGTTGTTTCAGAAGTAACACAAGTAAATTATATTATTAATAATGGCTAGACAAGGGAGCAAAGAATTATGTGATTTACTAGACCAGAATAATATACAGTTTTAACCTTTTATTAACTTTAAACAAAAATTTAACAAAGAAAAAGATAATTTTACCTGGAAATATGTAATCACTTACTTATAGCTTCTCAGTATACGATGTGTACAGTGGGACCCTATTGTTTCCTAAAGTCTTAATCATCACTCACCAACCCCAGCCAAATTCGACACCCACACCACATAAATGGAACAATTCCCAATGACTACCATACTAAGTTTTGTAATTATCATTTCAAACAGCTAGATACTGATGTTTTGTTACATTCATAACTCATTATGCAATAATTGAAATTGGAGTAAACATTTACCTTACTGATCTCAGCCGGTGTTGATATGTAGCATGTTGTGTTTGTATCTATGGTCAGACAGTTGTTACAACTCACTTCAGCACACGCGCTCACCCATATGAATCTGTTTAGAAGAGGTCTTTGACAGATATACAATGAAGACCTTAGACTGGAAATTAAAAGATGTGTTGATAGTTAGATGCATGCAGATTTATTAAATACGTTGTGAGGATATTTCCTCAATTGCAAATAAATCTTTAGAATACTGCTATTTAAAGAAACAATGTGTTGATGTTAGATCTAAAAATAAAATACAGCAATGTATATTCATTTCGAACTTCTCGAGAGGTTTTATATTTCTGACACGTAGTGTGTGACAGCATCTAGCCTTTGTTATCAGCTGTAAAACATATAAATATACAGAGGTGCATTTGACGTTAGTAGAAGAAACATTGTTGCACAATACCAGTTTATAGTTTACTGAAAACATACAACAACAACGTAATTACAGATTGGTCATTTACATGTCGTGATTCAGTTCACTGTTTGGTTTCTAGAACATTGAGTGTATCAATAAAAGTTGGCAAGACAATGCTTCACCTCAAGCTCTCTAAAGTTCAGGGGAAGCATCATGCATCACCTCCGGCACTCTAAAGTTTAGGGGAAGCACCATCCTCGATGTTTAGGGGTTACGCTCACTTTCGCTCTCTACACCCCTGGAATATATGTAATAGCAAAATCGAAGGCTCATTGTGCAGCACCATATGGATGAGGTGGGAAGACTGATTTGGTCCTTTGATGTACATCGAAAGAATCTCGCGGTCGCGTGACGGTAAACATTAACCGGCTTTGAAGTCGGACGTTGCTCCTTTGAATCTGCAAAGGATAAGTATCAGCCTAGTGATTGGTCAGGCTTTTTTTTACCTGACACCAATCAAATAGCTAGCAGTCTGCCTTCAAATTTGCTATGAAATAGTCCAGGGGTGCAGAGAGCGAAAATGAGCTTAACCCCTGGATGTCGAAGGTGGGGAAGCACACGGGTGCCTCTCTACACAGCACAGTGTGTAAGGATCAGAAATATAGGTTAACGTTGTGAACAAATTCCTCCTTATCTTTCAATAAAAGAAATTAATTCAAACAATGTCTTAATCAAGTAGTCATATTTGATGTATAATTGAAAATAATGTATTTAAAGTGTAATGTATGGTAATTGTAGCATGTGTAATGAATATATGAAATAGATATTCAGTATTGTACATTAAACAATGTATGTCATGCTATATTATACTTCATAAATAATATATTGTCTCATATGATGCATGTATTACTCATAGTAGTTGTTATTTGAAATGTAAAAGCAAAGATAAAATATATTGTGTGCTGAATTTATACAATATTCATTTAAACTTTCATGATGATACATCATATGTATATTTTATTTAGTTAGATGCATTGATAATACTTTAGGAAGGGGAGTGTTCTCTGACACTTGTCGTTCTGACTAATGTAGCTTGAAAATTACATGATTATTATATGAACGCGAGCCCACGAGATGTTTAGACTCTTGTTGATTTTTACCAGCTTCATCCCCAACCCATCACCCATTTTACAATACAAAAACGAATATCTGTCCTCCTATTACCTCACCATAATTGATTAAATCTTTATTAATACCCTTTTCCCAGTTTAAAATTGATATCTTTTTGTATATGAAGTTCAACATATATTCACTACAGTCAACAAGGTGACTCTTCGCTGCGAGTTGATGCGAAAAATAGAATCAGTGAATATGTGAACATGAAAAGAGTTGTAACTTTGGAAGATGGGTTCAATATGTTGTAAGGTTGGTCTGGATTCGGAGATGCGACTCGGGGGAGCTGTTCAGGGAATGTGACTCAAGAACGAAGGTGTTCGGTTGATGTGATTGATCCTCATAATATGACTAGGTATGTACATGTATTCATGTGACATGTGACTCATACAGGTGGTCGTGAGATGTGATTCAGGCATTTGGTCGTGAGGTGTGACTCAAGCAGTTGGTCGTGAGATGTGATTCGGGCAGTTGGTCGTAAGATGTGACTCAAGCAGTTGGTCGTGAGATGTGATTCGGACAGTTGGTCGTGAGATGTAATTCAGGCAGTTGGTCGTGAGATGTGACTCAAGCAGTTGGTCGTGAGATGTAATTCGGGCTGTTGGTCGTGATATGTGTTTCGGGCAGTTGGTCGTGAGATATGATTCGGGCAGTTGTTCGTGAGATGTGACTCGGGCAGATGAAATGAGATGTTTATGAGGTAACTGGACTTGAGATTTGACTTAGGCAGCGGTTACTCAGTATTTTCAATTTCAACATTTTTTATTGACATAGAAGAATGTTACACTGTCAAAAGGATTGGACAACAGGCTTATAGCCTATATAAGTCCTCTCCATTGATGGTAGATATATGGACATAATGGATATATATTATGATAATAAGTTTTTCTTACTGTCAAAAATTAATCCTTGTAAACGAGTAACATATTTGGCGTAAGAAGCTTTTTTTTCTCTTTCTTATTTTAGACAATATGTCACTTCACTATGAAAATAAATGTACAGTACTGTTCATTTCTAAGACCTTATGCATCTCATGTTAAATAATATGGTTTAAACATACCTATTTAGTAACGGATACAATATGAATTTGTACGAATTGGCCCGATGATTTAATTTCTGCTCCATATAAAATTTAATCAACATACATTTTATTTTGTAGTAATGGATTTGTGTATCCATTATATTTGGTAATAAGTGTCTGCACATTTTGGTATAGAGAAAATTGCAGGTGAATAAGGTCCATAGAAAGTTATATATAATGATATGATTGCAAACTAAATTGCTTAAAATTCTGATTATATTTCTTCTACATATCGTCTATAGTTCTACTGCCAATTATGTACTTACATCTAATTAGATATTTACATAATTAAGAGGTTATCATACAAAATATGGTGTGGGTGGGGGAAGGGGGATAACTCCCATAGAATAGTGTATTAATTAGATTTAGTCTGCAATATAAACTGTAGGTAATATATATATATATTAATTATAGATTAATTATAGACCGCAAATATATATATTAAACAAGCTATATTATCAGATTGAAGACCGCACAGTCCTTGTGTTACGTTTAGGTCTTCAACTGAACTCTGTACAGGATCCAGAGTAAATATTATTGCGGTACATATATGGAAAAATTGCAGATCTTAAGTATGTACACTAAAAATTAAAGATATAAATAGTATGGGATAATATAAAAGGAAAGCATAACAATATCATGATAAGCAGCCAGAGATGCACTCCTGTACGAATGGATGTTATTTTTATTATCTACAAATATATATACATGTGTATATATATTAACTTAAAATGTGTAAAGTTGCCTGGTATTATACTCGATATTCAACAAATCTTTTAGTTTTAACTATATATTTTAGGAAAGATCTAAGAATTTTCATATTTACACCTTCGTTACATAGTTGACAGCCATATGGTAAGTTGGTGAGATGTAAATGGTTATGGTTTCCAATACGTTCAAGTTCATTTTTTAGTAATGCTCTTGGACTGAAAACAGAGGACAGTGAAGAAAAAACTGTGAGACAGTTTCATGGTTTAAATCACATGATCAATATATAGGTCAAAATTTAAGTTGCTATATCCATTTCTAAGCTGACAACGTATGATATTACACTTCCTTGAACCTTAATTTTGAATATTTTTGTGACTCAAGAAGGAAGGTGTTCGGTTGATGTGATTGATCCTCATAATATGACTAGGTATGTACATGTATTCATGTGACATGTGACTCATACAGGTGGTCGTGAGATGTGATTCAGGCATTTGGTCATGAAATGTGACTCAAGCAGCTGGTCGTGAGATGTGATTCAGGTAATTGGTCGTGAGATGTGACTCAAGCAGTTGGTCGTGAGATGTGATTCGGGCAGTTGGTCGTGAGATGTGATTCGGGCAATTGGTCGTGAGATATGATTAAGGCAGTTGGTCGTGAGATGTGTTAAAAAGCTCCAAAATGCTCATTTAACCTAATTGTTCACACTAAGGGCTTATTCAGTTCGATCAGTATGATATGGTTGGCGAATCCTATGACATAGTGTACTACACCATTTAATAAAGCATAATGTATCTTGTAGGGTTAGCAAGGGTAAGAAAAATATCTATGAAATTTGTCAATCGCCAGAAATATGAATATTGCAAGTTCAACATACATTGTACATATGTGGTGGTATATATGTACATATGTGGTGGTATATATGTAAATATGTGGTGGTATATATGTGCATAA
>NW_018407049.1:733-941 GCF_002113885.1 Mizuhopecten yessoensis | reverse complement strand
TAATCCTTTTATGCATAAAAGATCATTGGAAAGGAACTTTATTTTCGTCAGTGCTTATGTTTTCTAAGCCTTCAGCATATTTACATACTTCACACTGAATATAAGAAGGTCACATATATTGGATTTCCTTTCTTCGCTCAGTTTTTTTCCAACCTTTCTTTCAATTTATTAGAACGCTATGCACAATGAACCAAACTGCACCGTAGTT
>NW_018407049.1:449-534 GCF_002113885.1 Mizuhopecten yessoensis | reverse complement strand
TTGACATATTTGTTGAGTGTATTATTTCAACGGCACAGTTCGAGTCTGTAACAAACACGTATCTCAAAACACCAGGTCGAAGGAC
>NW_018407049.1:0-428 GCF_002113885.1 Mizuhopecten yessoensis | reverse complement strand
AGTATGTAACAAACGCGTATCTCAAAACGCGATCAAAGTTAATTATAAACACAGCACAGTTTTATAGTTTTAATTTGACATATTACACAAGTGTTTAATAAACATGTATTTCAGATCATCAGGCCGAATATAGTACAAACACGACAAATTTATATATAAATATATTTATTACATATCGAGTTATAAGCAAACATATTTCAACAGACACGGCCGAAGTAAATTACAAACACGGCACAGTTCGAGTATGTTATAAACACGTACATTTTAATAACCGCCAGGTCGAAGTAAATTACGAACACGGCACAGTTCGAGAATGCAACAAACACGTATCTCAAAACACCAAGTCGAAGTAGATTACAAACACGGCACAGTTTTATAGTTATTATTTGACATATTAATCGAGTGTTTAATATACACGTATTTCAGAT
>NW_018407048.1:1565-2152 GCF_002113885.1 Mizuhopecten yessoensis | reverse complement strand
GGTAACACTAGAGGTAACACTGAAGGTAACACTAGAGGTAACACTTGGGGTAACACTTGGGGTAACACTAGAGGTAACAATAGAGGTAACACTAGAGGTAACAATAGAGGTAACAATGGAGGTAACACTAGATACAGTACTGGAGTTAACACTAGAGGTAACACTAGAGGTAACAATAGAGGTAACACTAGAGGTAACAATAGAGGTAACACTGGAGGTAACAATAGAGGTAACACAAGAGGTAACACTAGAGGTAACAATAGAGGTAAGACTAGAGGTAACAATAGAGGTAACACAAGAGGTAACACTAGAGGTAACACTGGAGGTAACACTAGAGGTAAAACAAGAGGTTACAATGGAGATAGCACAGGAGGTAACACTAGAGGTAACACTAGAGGTAACACTGGAGGTAACACTACATGTAACACTAGGGGTAGCACTAGAGGTAACACTGGAGGTAACACTGGAGGTAACACTAAAGGTAACACTGGAGGTAACACTGGAGGTAACACTTGAGGTAACACTGGAGGTAACACTAGAGGTAGCTCTAGAGGTGGCACTAGAGGTAACACTAGAGGTAACACTAA
>NW_018407048.1:0-427 GCF_002113885.1 Mizuhopecten yessoensis | reverse complement strand
CACTGAAGGTAACACTGGAGGTAACACTGGAGGTAACACTAGATATAGTACTAGATGTAACACTAGAGGTAACACTAGAGTTGCTCGAGGGAGGATAGCACAGCTATATCGTTAACTCCAACAAGTTCACCATTCCAACAGAGGCATTTCGTCAGAAACAACAACACCTATTGCTATGAAGAATTAATAACTAGTAAATGATATATAGAGTAGAAATTTCAGTCATATACATTTAACTATTAAAGAGCCCTTTCCCACTCCATGGCAAACACTAGAGAAGTTACTTCCCCTTATATTTGGTGTCTTTTTTTTACAAGAAACAAATTTTAAAATAAACGCCTCTTTATAACGATCATATGCATGCTATCTGGACATGATAGGGCATTTTATTTAATTTTTTCTTCTATCTTTGAATTCACATTTTTTT
>NW_018407047.1:1844-2477 GCF_002113885.1 Mizuhopecten yessoensis | reverse complement strand
GCACTGCCCAACCACGTAGTCATTTACAGCTGAGTAGACTGGAACTAGCCGGGTAAAGTAACTTGCTTAAAGATACAAGAAAGTGCCGTGACTCGATCCCTCAAACCTTCGGTCACGAGCCCGGCGTCCTACCACTAGATTATCGTGCCTCATTATATGCAAAATCCGGCGGTAATATTTCACTTTCGCTTATTCCATGTAAACTTTACTTTTTTTATGGTCAAACGGAATTAACTTTATCAAGTTCAAAATCAAAATTACGGAATCCTTTATTTCGCTATAAATAAACATTACATTATTTGTCAAAGTCATCCCATCACCACAAGGAGTTGACGTCACATTATCAACAAATGAATTGTAAACTTTTATTTGGTCGGTTGTTTTGACTCATAAATGAAATGAGGGTTGTACTTAAATTAGCTATCAGTTTTGTAAACTATGCTTAAGACTAACATCTTCCCCAACCGGATCAGGAAATCTATTGACAAAAATGCAAACAAAATATCCGGATTTTTCTGCATTAAATAAATCCTAATTTACATCCGACTTTTTAAAAGAGATATTTAATTTGATTTGATTAGCAGTTAAAACAGATATGATAAGTACCATAAAAACATTTTAACATTTAGAAGA
>NW_018407047.1:0-427 GCF_002113885.1 Mizuhopecten yessoensis | reverse complement strand
GATAATGCATAGATAGATATATTCCATCTTAAAATACTTGTTTACAAGTTTAGGAATTTCTTCCAACTTAAGTCAGNTCGACCAAAATGTATTTCAATTGAGTGAAGGTATCGAATATTATTGTTCAATTAATGGAATGACCATACATCTTGGGAGAATGTTTTGTACAACATTACAATTTTCACGTCATAATAATGCTGACCGAAGCAATCCGTTCATAGCATTCATAGCTGATATGAATGTCCTCTAAACGCAAGGCAGCAGTATAAAGTGGGAGTGACATACGATAATAAAAAATGACATGATTATCATGCAATGTAAATTTCGACATATTACTTATGTCCTGATGTAATTTGATTGTCAGGTTAAGGAGCACGAAAGGCAATTTCCGTATTTGTGGTATATATGCGGCTTACTCTCAACACAA
>NW_018407046.1:13653-14195 GCF_002113885.1 Mizuhopecten yessoensis | reverse complement strand
CCATGTGACGTTCTATATCCTACTGTTTATGTTATACTAGACCAGTTGACGTTCTATAACCTACTGTTATTGTTATACTAGACCAGGTGTCGTTCTATAACCTACTGTGTATGTTATACTAGACCAGTTGACGTTCTATAACCTACTGTTATTGTTATACTAGACCAGGTGACGTTATATAATCTTCTGTTTATATTATACCGGAACAGATGACGTTCTATATCCTACTGTGTATGTTAAACTAGACCAGGTGACGTTATATAATCTTCTGTTTATATTATACTGGAACAGATGACGTTCTATATCCTACTGTTTATGTTATACTAGACTAGGTGACGTTATATACCATACTGTTTATGTTATACTAGACCAGTTTACGTTCTATAACCTACTGTTATTGTTATAGTAGACCAGGTGACGTTCTATAACCTACTGTTTATGTTATACTAGACCAGGTGACGTTCTATACCCTACTGTTTATTTTATACTAGACCAGGTGACGTTCTATATCCTACTGTTTATGTAATACTAGACCAGGTGAT
>NW_018407046.1:12700-13333 GCF_002113885.1 Mizuhopecten yessoensis | reverse complement strand
GTTTATGTTATACTAGACCAGCTGACGTTCTATAACCTACTGTTTTTGTTATACCAGACCAGACGACGTTCTATAATCTACTGTTTATGTTATACTAGACCAGGTGACGTTATATAACCTACTGTTTATGTTATACTATACCAGCTGACGTTCTATAACCTACTGTTATTGTTATACTAGACCAGGTGACGTTCTATAACCTACTGTGTATGTTATACTAGACCAGTTGACGTTATTTAACGTACTGTTTATGTAATACTAGACCAGGTGACGTTAAAACCTACTGTTTATGGTATACTAGACAAGGTGACGTTCTATAACCCGCTGTTTATGGTATACTAGACCATGTGACGTTCTATATCCTACTGTTTATGTTATCCTAAACCAGGTGACGTTTTATAACCTACTGTTTATGTTATACTAGCCCAGGTGACGTTATATAACCTTCTGTTTATGTTATACTAGACCAGGTAACGTACTGTTTATGTAATACTAGACCAGGTGACGTTATTTAACCTTCTGTTTATATTTCACTGGATCAGGTGACGATTAGTATGACAGGAAGCAGACACGTATTTCATGTGTGTTGTTATATAACCTTCTGTTTATATTTCACTGGATCAGGTGACGTTA
>NW_018407046.1:6661-7137 GCF_002113885.1 Mizuhopecten yessoensis | reverse complement strand
TATGTTATGCTAGACCAGGTGACGTTATTTATCCTACTGTTTATGATATACTAGAACAGGTGACGTTATATAACCTTCTGTTTATATTATACTAGATCAGGTGACGTTATATAACCTACTGTTTACGTTATACTGGACCATGTGACGTTCTATATCCTACTGTTATTGTTATACTAGACCAGGTGACGTTCTATATCCTACTGTTTATGTTATGCTAGACCAGGTGACGTTCTTTATCCTACTGATTATGTTTTACTAGAACAGGNTGTTATACTAGACCAGGTGACGTTCTATATCCTACTGTTTATGTTATACTAGACCAGGTGACGTTTTATAACCTACTGTTTATGTTATACTAGACCAGGTGACGTTCTATATCCTACTGTTTATGTTATACTAGACCAGGTGACGTTATATAACCTACTGTTTATGTAATACTAGACCAGGTGACGTTATAACCTACTGTTTATGGTATT
>NW_018407046.1:5156-5386 GCF_002113885.1 Mizuhopecten yessoensis | reverse complement strand
TATACTAGACCAGATGACGTTATATAACCTACTGTTCATGTTATATTAGACCAGAATACCTTATATCACCTACAGTTTATTTTATAANGGTGACGTTCTATATCCTACTGTTTATGTTATACTAGACCAGGTGACGTTATATATCCTACTGTTTATGTTATACTAGACCAGGTGACGTTCTATATCCTACTGTTTATGCTATGCTAGCTCAGGTGACGTTATATATCCTG
>NW_018407046.1:1573-2075 GCF_002113885.1 Mizuhopecten yessoensis | reverse complement strand
ACATGTTATACTAGACCAGAAGACGTTATATCACCTACAGTTTATGTTATACTGGGCCAGGTGACGTTCTATAACCTACTGTACATGTTATACTAGACCAGAAGACGTTATATCACCTACAGTTTATTTTATACTGGGCCAGGTGACGTTCTATATCCTACTGTTTATGTTATACTAGATCAGGTGACGTTATATATCCTACTGTTGATGTTATACTAGATCAGGTGACGTTCTATATCCTACTGTTTATGTTATACTAGACCAGGTGACGTTATATAACATACTGTTTATGTTATGCTAGACCAGATGACGTTATATAACCTACTGTTTATGTTATACTAGACCATGTGACTTTCTATATCCTACTGTTTATGTTATACTAGATCAGCCGACGTTCTATAACCTACTGTTATTGTTATACTAGACCAGGTGACGTTTTATAACCTACTGTTTATTAATAGTAGACCAGGTGACATTCTATAACCTACTGTTTATGTTATAC
>NW_018407046.1:0-427 GCF_002113885.1 Mizuhopecten yessoensis | reverse complement strand
ACTGTTTATGTTATACTAGACCATGTGACGTTTTATAACCTACTGTTCTTGTTATACTAGACCAGGTGACGTTATATAACCTTCTCTTTATGTTATACTAGACCAGGTGACGTTATATAACCTACTCTTTATGTTATACTGGACCATGTGACGTTCTATATCCTACTGTTTATGTTATACTAGGCCAGGTGACGTTTTATAACCTACTGTTCATGTTATACTAGACCAGGTCACGTTTTATAACCTACTGTTCATGTTATAATAGACGTTATACTAGACCAGGTGACGTTATATATCCCACTGTTTATGTTATACTAGACCATGTGACGTTATATAACCTACTGTTTATGTTATACTGGACCATGTGACGTTATATAATCTTCTGTTTATGTTATACTAGACCAGGTGACGTTTTATAACCTACTGT
>NW_018407045.1:2602-3718 GCF_002113885.1 Mizuhopecten yessoensis | reverse complement strand
TCCATTACATGTGTGACATGATCCATTAAATGTGTGACATGATCCTTTAAATTTGTGACATGATCAATAGCGTGCGTAATATGATACATTACATGTGTGATGTAATCAATTACATGTGTGACATGATCGATTACATGTGTGACATGATCTATTAAATGTGTGACATGATCACTTATGCACGTGATATGATACATACATCTTGTACCATGTGTTACATTACATGTGTGACTTGATCCATTACTTGTTTGATACAATCCATAACATTTATGACACGATCCATTACATGTGTTGTGACATGAAACATTACATGTGTGACATGATCAATAACATAAGTGACATGATACATTACATTAGTGACTTGATCCATTACATTAGTGACATGATCCATTACATTAGTGACATGATCCATTACATAAGTGACATGATCCATTACATGTGTGACATGATCTATTACATAAGTGACATGATCCATTAAATGTGTGACTTGATACATTACAATGGTGACATGATCAATAACATAAGTGACATGATCCTTTACACTGGTAACATGATCCATTATATGTGTGACATGATCCATTACATGTATGACATGATGCATTAAATTAGTGACATGATCCATAACATGCGTGACATGATACATTACATGGGTGACATGATCCATTACATGGGTGACATGATCCATAACATGTGTGACATGATCCATTACATTAGTGACATGATCCATAACATGCGTGACATGATACATTACATGGGTGACATGATCCATTACATGTGTGACATGATTCATTATATTAGTGACATGATCCATTTCATTAGTGGCATGATCCATTACATTAGTGACATGATCCATTACATGTGTGACATGATCCATTNCATTAGTGACATGATCCATTACATTAGTGACATGATTCATTACATTAGTGACATGATCCATTACATTAGTGACACGATCCATTACATTATTGACATGATCCATTGCATTAGTGACATGATCCATTACATTAGTGACATGATTCATTACATTAGTGACTTGATCCATTATATTAGTGACATGATCCATTACATTAGTGACATGATTCATTACATTAGTGACATGATTCATTACATTAGTGACAC
>NW_018407045.1:0-426 GCF_002113885.1 Mizuhopecten yessoensis | reverse complement strand
CTCGGTCTGATCATCACCGAAACCTAACACACTGGCACTCTGTCTAATCATCACCGAAACCTAACACACTGGCACTCGATCTGATAATCACCGAAACCTAACATTGGGACTCAGTCTGATCATCACCGAAACCTAATACACTGGCACTCGATCTGATCATCACCGAAACCTAACACACTGGCACTCGGTCCGAAACCTAACACACTGGCACTCGATCTGATAATCACCGAAACCTTATACACTGGCACTCGGTCTGATCATCACCGAAACCTAATACACTGGGCCAACTCGGTCTGATCATCACCAAAACCTAATACACTGACACTCGGTCTGATCATCACCGAAACCTAACACACTGACACTCGATCTGATCATCGCCGAATCATAACACACTGGCACTCGGTCTGATCATCACCGAAACCTAAT
>NW_018407044.1:6650-7112 GCF_002113885.1 Mizuhopecten yessoensis | reverse complement strand
TACCCTTTTCTCTGTAAGAATACCACTGTTACATACCCTTTCTCTATAAGAACAACACTGTTACGTACCTTTTCTCTGTAAGAATACCACTGTTACGAACCTTTTCTCTGTTAGAATATCACTGTTACGTACCTTTTCACTGTAAGAATACCACTGTTACGTACCCTTTCTCTGTAAGAAAACCACTGTTACGTACCCTTTTCTCTGTAAGAATACCACTGTTACGTACCTTTTCTCTGTCAGAATACCACTGTTACGTACCTTTTCTCTGTAAGAAAACCACTGTTACGTATCATTTTCTCTGTAAGAATATCACGGTGACGTACCCTTTTCTCTGTAAAAATACCACTGTTTTGTACCCTTTTCTCTGTAAGAATACCACTGTTACGTACCTTTTCTCGGTTANAACCACTGTTACGTATCATTTTCTCTGTAAGAATATCACGGTGACGTACCCTTTTC
>NW_018407044.1:0-426 GCF_002113885.1 Mizuhopecten yessoensis | reverse complement strand
TACCACTGTTACGTACCTTTTTCTCTGTAAGAATACCACTGTTACTTACCCCTTTCTCTGTAAGAATACCACTGTTACGTACCCTTTGTTCTGTAAGAATACCACTGTTACGTACCTTTTTCTCTGTACGAATACCACTGTTACGTACCCTTTTCTCCGTATGAATACCACTGTTACGTACCCTTTTCTCTGTAAGAATACCACTGTTACTTACCATTTTCTCTGTAAGAATACCACTGTTACCTACCCTTTTCTCTGTAAGAATACCACTGTTACGTACCCTTTTCTCTGTGATAATACCACTTTTCCGTACTCTTTTCTCTGTAAGAATACCACTGTAACGTACCCTTTTCTCTGTAAGAATACCACTGGTACGTATCATTTTCTCTGTAAGAATACCACTGGTACGTACCCTTTTCTTTTTAA
>NW_018407043.1:4966-6440 GCF_002113885.1 Mizuhopecten yessoensis | reverse complement strand
TAAACAAGTACAGTTTACATTAATGTGTTACACACAAAAAATCAACTTACAGAGACAACACCACAATTCAATTTCCAAAAAAGTGATATAACAATGAGTTTATGTCATTGTACAAAATCAGGAGAAATGTTCATTGTCAAACTAAAGACGTGATGATGTATTTTGTGTACAGTCCTGGTCAAACATCTGTACAGGTAACAAGGATGCTTTAATTTATTGTGTGTACAATCCTGGCCAAACACCTGTACCTACAGGTAACAAGGATGTTTTAATGTACTGTGTGAACAATCCTGGCCAAACACCTGTATAGGCAACAAGCATGTTTTAATGTATAGTGTGTACAATCCTTGCCAAACACCTGTACCTACAGGTAACGAGGATGTTTTAATGTACTGTGTGAACAATCCTGGCCAAACACCTGTACCTACAGGTAACGAGGATGTTTTAATGTACTGTGTGTACAATCCTGGCCAAACACCTGTATAGGTAACAAGAATGTTTTAATGTATAGTGTGTACAATCCTGGCCAAACACCTGTACCTACAGGTAACAAGGATGTTTCAATGTACTGTGTGTACAATCCTGGCCAAAACACCTGTACAGGTAACAA
Organism: Mizuhopecten yessoensis; assembly: GCF_002113885.1. NCBI lineage: Eukaryota > Metazoa > Mollusca > Bivalvia > Pectinida > Pectinidae > Mizuhopecten > Mizuhopecten yessoensis. The sequence continues at coordinate 5,830 of NW_018407043.1, read as the reverse complement.
GGATGTTTTAATGTACATTGTGTACAATCCTGGCCAAACACCTGTACAGGTAACAAGGATGTTTTAATGTATAGTGTGTACAATCCTTGCCAAACACCTGTACCTACAGGTAACAAGGATGTTTTAATGTACTGTGTGAACAATCCTGGCCAAACACCTGTACCTACAGGTAACAAGGATGTTTCAATGTATACTAGTGTGCACAATCCTGGCCAAACACCTGTACCTACAAGTCACAATGATGTTTTAATGTATACTAGTGTGTACAATCCTAGCCAAACACCTGTACCTACAGGTAACAATGATGTTTTAATGTAGTGTGTAAAATCCTAGCCAAACACCTGTACCTACAGGTAACAAGGATGTTTTAATGTACAGCGTGTACAATCCTGGCCAAACACCTGTACAGGTAACAAGGATGTTTTAAAATACAGTGTGTACAATCCTGGCCAAACACCTGTACCTACAGGAAACAAGGATGTTTTAATGTACTGTGTGTACAATCCTGGCCAAAGACCTGTACCTACAGGTAACAAGGATGTTTTAATGTATAGTGTGTACAATCCTGGCCAAACATCTGTACCTACAGGTAACAAGGATGCTTTAATTTATTGTATGTACAGTCCTGGCCAAACACTTGTACAGGTAACAGGGATGTTTTAATGTACAGTGTGTACAATCCTGGCCAAACACTTGTACAGGTAACAGGGATGTTTTAATGTACAGTGTGTACAATCCTGGCCAAACACCTGTACAGGTAACAAGGATGTTTTAATGTACAGTGTGTACAATCCTGGCCAAACACCTGTACCTACAGGTAACAAGGATGTTTTAATGTACAGTGTGTACAATCCTGGCCAAACA
>NW_018407043.1:462-3883 GCF_002113885.1 Mizuhopecten yessoensis | reverse complement strand
ATAGTTACACATACAGTTACCATAGTTACACATACAGTTACCAGAGTTACACATACAGTTACCATAGTTACACATACAGTTACCAGAGTTACACTTTAAATCACTATAGTTACACATATAATCACCAGAGTTACACTTTAAATCACTAGAGTTACACATATAATCGCCAGAGTTACACATTAAATAAATCACCAGAGTTACACATTAAATCACCAGAGTTACATTAAGTTTTACAATCAGTAGAGTTACATGCATGTTTACCTAAGTTACATGTACAGTTACCAGAGTATCACACATGACAAACACTATGTGTCTGGGTTATATAAACACAAGCTGCTTTGATGCGTAATGATACACTTATTTTGTTATAGATTCAAGTATTTATTTATTTTGCCCCACCTTTTGAGAAGTGAGGTGGTGATTGTTCATGGATGGCCATGTCACTAGGGGGAACACTTCTGTGTGATAAAACACTTCATACATTGTTTTTGTTAATGTTGATATTGTTTGTTACATATTTTGTCATAACAATATAATGTCAGAATATTCTGATAGTTTTCTCTGTGATCAACTACAATAAACAATAAATACCAAAGCTTAAAGAATTTGTTTTATTTTTATACGTGATTTGTTTTTGTGGAAACCTGCATTATAACTGTAAATCAGTTGGTTTTTGCAAACAAATGTACTCATTTCCTTGTTCATACTTCAAATGGCTTATTTGCGAGCATTTTTATTTGCAAATGAACAAAAACAAGACATGTATACTATAATTATATAAACATGGTTCAATTAAATTCTTCTGTTTAAGAGTAAAGTCTTAAAATTAACAATGTCTTTTTTGTTTCTGTTTGAGAAAACTGTAAATATTCACGATCAATTCTCATGAATGAACATTAAAAGTTTACATCTCACAAAAATTATATCTTGCAAAAATATCATTTACAGTGCACAGACTGACTCAAATCAGTTTACATGTACATGTGACCCTAAAGCACAGTAAGCCTCCACTCATCCAGTCCTATATAACACCTAACTTGTATTCCTTGCTATACACATGATCTGCACTACACTATACAAACCAAACAAAGTCAGCAGTGATTTACGAGACCATAAACCTGCAGTGATGATCATCATGTTATTATAAATGTGACACTCATCGCCACCATAACGTAGGAGATAGCAGGTCAGTCCTGGCTGTTGGATTGAAAATTATTTATTTATTTATTGAAAATCTATCTCAAAATGGAAGAAGAAATATAAGAAATCTAAATATCAAATTCACAATTATGTATTTGTCAAAATGAAAATTGTAAATACAGCTGCACTCTGTTGAAAGTTCATTTCATAATCCTGTTCAGAACTATAATACTATATCTTTGAACAGAATGCAGGTTATTGCTTAAATAACAGTATTGTGAGTTTCATTTTTAGTTCACCTATTCAAAGAATAGCGGGGCAAATGTAGTCAACTCAGCGTGAGCATGATGGCCATAGCCCACTTCAAGTTAAAGTATAAGGGGTGAGACATTTATAAGGAGTATAATCAATGTGCTGAACTATGATTTCATATAATTTAGGGACCAAAACCTGTTTATCAGATTAATTGGACTTTTGAGCAAGTTTTTTGCGGAATGTTAAATCACCACTCTCAATAGAATAGTTACTGTTATAAGGGTGAAGCATTGAAAAAGGGTGTAAGCAACGTGCTGAATGAACTAGTATTCATATGCTAGGGGCCGAAATGGCTTGCTTGTATAAGTTTTCAAAACTTGTTTCTGAATCCTTTTTCATTGTCAAAATAATCAAATACATGCAATACATTTGTATAAATATGAAATGAAATAAAAGTTTATACTAAAAGGGCTTGCTTCAATTTCAACTATTGGGTAACATTTGGGTATACATATACCATACATATTTGGTTACCTACACTGTGCAACAACAAAAAATAATCCTCAAAATAACAAGACCAGACCAACAACCTACTGCTTGTTAAGATACATGTATTTCTATTGACATTTACTAACTTTAAATATATAACGAATAGGCAAACAATGCAGATTTCCAACAGCTCTTGTTCTTTAAAACTACCCATGAATTAGAAATGTTATAGCCTCTCTGATCAGTTGTATTAATATTTTAGATATGATTGTTTGTATCTTTTGGTCCAAATATGTCTTTCCATCTGTTGCCAATCAGCCTATAATAAGCTAGGACAGTACAGAAGACCTTGTATAGACGAACAGTTGATGTTTGTAACCGTCAGTAAATGTCTGGTCATTTATAGCTATGTATGACAATATCCTGTGTGACAGCTGTAAGTATTTTAGATATAAGTAGTCTACATAATAACATGTATATACATAGTCCCATGAGAGTTCCCTATAATTATATACAAGCTCCTATAAGCAACCCCTATAGATATATGTAAGTTCCCTAAAACAATCTCTATAGATAAAGGTGAGTTCCTTACAGCAACCCCTGTAGTTATTTGTAACTTTCTTATAAAGCACCTGTACAGTTCTCTACAGCAACCCTTCCAGTAATATATATATATGTGTGTTTCCTTTCACAACCCCTCTAGTTATGTTAGTTTCCTATAGTAACCCCTCTAGTTATGTTAGTTTCCTATAGCAACCCCTTTAGTTATGTTAGTTTCCTATAGCAACCCCTTTAGTTAAAGTGAGTTTCCTACAGCAACCCCTAAAGTTATATGTGCAACCCTAAAGTTATATATGAGTTTCCTATAGCAACCCCTCTAGTTATATGTGATTTTCCTATAGTAATCCCTGTAGTTATATGTGAGTTCCCTACAGCAACCTCTTCAGTAATATATGAGTTCCCTATAGCAACCCCTTTAGTTCTATGTGAGTTCCCTATAGCAACCCCTTGAGTTCTATGTGAGTTCCCTACAGCAACCCCTCTAGTTCTATGTGAGTTCCCTTTAGCAACCCCTCTAGTTAAATGCAAGTTCCCAACAGCAACCCCTTTAGTTCTATGTGAGTTCCAACAGCAACCCCTTTAGTTCTATGTGAGTTCCCTACAGCAACCCCTTTAGTTCTATGTGAGTTCCAACAGCAACCACTTTAGTTCTATGTGAATTCCCTACAGCAACCCCTCTAGTTCTATGTGAGTTCCCTACAGCAACCCCTCTATTTCTATGTGTTGATATAGGAAACTTATATACAACTATAGGGGTTGATATAGGAAACTTATATACAACTATAGGGGTTGATATGTGGAACTGACATATGCCTATAGGGTATGCTTTAAAAACATTTCCTATAACTATAAGAGTTGTGGAAGGAAATTTATTTATATCTAGAGGGGATGCTGTAGTGAACCTCCTTCACATCATACCAAAATGGAGCAAGTAACAATATCATCACCCAACCTCCTTCACACCATACCAAAATGG
>NW_018407043.1:0-425 GCF_002113885.1 Mizuhopecten yessoensis | reverse complement strand
AATGGAGTAAGTAACAATATCATCACCCCACCTCCTTTACATCATGCTAAAATGGATCAAGTAACAAGATTATTACCCCCACCTCCTTCACATCATACCAAACAAAGCAAGTAACAAGATTATCACCCCACCTCCTTCACATCATACCAAATTGGAGTAAGTAACAATATCATCACCCCCACCTCCTTCACATCATACCAAACAAAGCAAGTAACAATATTATCACCCCACCTCCTTCACATCATACCAAATGAAGCAAGTAACAATATTATCATCCCACCGTCTTCCTATCATACCAAAATGGACTAAGTAACAATATTATCACCCCACCTCCTTCATATCATATCAAACGAAGCAAGTAACAATATTATCACCCCACTTCCTTCACATCATACCAAAATGGAGCAAGTAACAATATTATAACC
>NW_018407042.1:5058-5465 GCF_002113885.1 Mizuhopecten yessoensis | reverse complement strand
GTGGGAAAGTCAATTATAGCAACATATATACCAGACACTCTGGAGATGGGAAAGTCACCTATAGCCACATATATACCAGACACCCTGGATGTTGGAAAGTCACTTATAGCAACATATATACCAGACACCCTGTAGGTGGGAAAGTCACCTATAGCAACATATACACCAGACACCCTGCAGGGGGGAAAGTCACTTATAGCAACATATATGCCAGACAACCTGGAGGTGGGAAAGTCACTTATAGCTACCCACATATATACCAGACACCCTGGATGATGGAAAGTCACTTATAGCAACATATATACCTGACACCCTGGAGGTGGGAAAGTCACCTTTAGGAACATATATACCAGACACCCTGCTGATGGGAAAGTCTCTTATAGCAACATATATATCAGACACCCTGT
>NW_018407042.1:0-425 GCF_002113885.1 Mizuhopecten yessoensis | reverse complement strand
GAGGTGGGAAGGTCACTTATAGCAACCAGACACCCTGCAGGTGGGTAAGTCACTTATAGCAACATGTATACCAGACACCCTGCATGTGGGAAAGTAACTTATAGCAACATATATACCAGACACCCTGGAGGTTGGAAAGTCACTTATAGCAACATATACACCAAACACCCTGCAGGTGGGTAAGGCACTTATAGCAACATGTATACCAGACACCCTGCATGTGGGAAAGTAGCTTATAGCAACATATATACCAGACACCCTGCAGGTGGGGAAGTCACTTATAGCAACATATACATCAGACACCCTGCAGGTGGGAAAGTAACTGATAGCAACATATACACCAGACACCCTGGAGGTGGGAAAGTCAACTTTAGCAACAATTATACCAGGGCCCACTTGTATAAAACATCTCAAAGTTAAAGAAA
>NW_018407041.1:9249-13867 GCF_002113885.1 Mizuhopecten yessoensis | reverse complement strand
TATATATATATATATCTGAAAATAATATAATGTTGAATTACGCATTTTATTTTATATAGAGAGAACAATCATCATTCAAACATTTAGGTGATTACAAATTTAAGTCCTATTATGTTGACCATGCATGGCCTCTGGTCCTATTGGCTGTCACAGTGACATTTCCAATTTCTCCTCTCTTATTGGCCGTATCACTTCAATTACTTTTCTCTATCCTGTATGATTTCAATCTCTTGTTGAGAATGACATTGAGATTCTATAGCAATAGTATACATGATACCGGTGTATTCCTATCTGATCAGTCAAAAATCAGTCCACATATATAGAAGGACTAGGATTACCAGTAGATGTTTTCATTTTTTTCAAGTTAAATCCTTCAGATTATGACAAGATTTTGGTGCAATATGGATATCCCGTTTGTGGATCTGGATTAGAATGGACCTCTAGTCTACCTTATTAGGTTAACTTGAATCCAATGGGCAAAACTCAGGCCAAACTGTACGTTTCCAATTATGATCGATTACTGCCAACAACTTCAGGATATTAAAAAATATCAGTTCCCTGAACATTGATGTATAATGGCAATATTCAGGTCAAGTTTGAACAAAAGTGGAATATTTGCTGGTGATATTTTGCATGATGACTTAATTTTAAGATAGCAGAATCTGTGAAAATTGAATAAGGATATTTTCCATCTACGTACCTATGGGTTTTCACAACTTTGATATGTATTTGTATTTATGTAAATCTCCACAACAAGTTTGAAGATGACTTAAATCATTTTCCAGACATTGTTATTCCTGTTAATGTAAAAGTTTTCATAAATTTTGGTGTATATGGTCGTGTTGTTTTATTGTCTAGCTGGGCCTGATACACAGGTACACAGATTTTATTCTGACTGTAGGACTGTACAAAGGTAAATAGAATCTGTTTGGTTTAGTGACGTTACATCCTCAGTTCTGACTGGTTAGTTCTTGGGTACTAATGTTAAAACTTTGGAACATTCGAGCATACCACAGTGGGAACATGAATTTGCTTGTTATCATAATAACCATTAGATGAGCGTTACCTAATTCTAGTCATTGATTTTGTTCATTGTTATAGATATTTATCCACATGTGCTAATGGAATCTCATTATATATATAAGCTACCAAATGTACTGTAATTTAGAGTGAAAACTATTCCATAATAACTGTGATTTTTATGAAAACATCAGTGATATCACAGTTCTCACTTACTTCTAAATCACTGTACATGTAAAACAATTGTACATGTTCCATTGTGTTAATAGGAAAGGGAGACGACTCCTGGAATATCAGTCCATATTAAAAAGGTTACACTGCATATGCAGTTACCTCCCTAGAAAAGTTTTCATCCAATTTCATTATTACATTCATCAGATAAGACAATGACTTGTACTAGCTGCTGTATCATATAATCCTGTAGGAGGTTCCTGATCACAGTCAATTGTCCGTCCGTCACTGATCAGGATGCAATAAGCTTTTATCTCTCTTATTCTGTGGCTTAATCAAACTTCAGACATCAGATTTACTCCCCAACATTGTTCCTTAGCTTGAAATTCCCAGCAGGTAAAAAAGAATTAGCTGAAAATCGTATGTTTATGTAACTAAGACCTAAGTGTACCTGTGTCTTTATTCTGCCAGATGTATAGACATCATGACGTGATCAGTTTTCCAGATTCATTTAACTTGTTTATATCCTTTTCTTGAGCATTACAAGTCAATCTAATGTTAGTTTTTGACATTTTTGGTATTTTTATTAATATTCAAGAGCAAACAATCTATCACAGTGAAATACTTGCCAGTAGATATAAACCTATTTACCTTGGTATGTACACCTGATCTGTTTCATTTGTAATGTAAGAAAATGCATTGTAACTTTTAAAGTGGCATCTATAAAAAGTATTTGAGTTTAGCTCTGTGGCTTCAAAAGTGTACATGCTGGACCAACCAGCTTCAGACCATAGTGTCATCTTAGGTACCTCATTCCAATCCATGCATCCACTCTCATCAACGTTTTACACTCAGCTGTGTGTTACTTGTACGTACATGTGTTGTATCTTAAAAAGTTAAAGTCTGTGACTATCTTAAAACTTACACCATAGTCATAGATACATCTAAACGATTTCTTTTCCGTGCTGTACAATTATATTGCAAGACCCATTCTTGAGTCCAAAATTTTCAGATTAAAACGTTTGCAGTGTAACATGATTTTATGATGTAAAAAAAATCAAATTAATTTGGGTTAATTTCCCAAGAATTTGTTGAAAGATGATTTTGATGATTGACTTTATACTCTCCAGATGTAGTGTTCATAAGCTGTTACTTTATAAATGTAGTGGTCAGACTGATCAAGTGTGCTAGAATTTAAAAAAAGATTATTTACAAAAAATCCAAAGGAACAAACTCATTTAAAGAAATCCATTATGCTATTTTACACATATATAGACTTATTTTGTTACAGGAGTTTCCTGGACCTTTAAATGCTTCAATTAACATGTAATTAACAGTTGATATAAAATAGCTTATTCATGTTGTCTTGAATTATTTGCTATCCCCAAAGATGCCAAAATAAACATTTGACATTTTTCAAAGCAATAGGGAAATGATCATGAATTAGAGGCTATGCAATTGAAAGGTTTAAAAAGTTAAATTCAGAAATTGCTATATGTTACTGTAGCTAGATACCAATGTTTGAAAACTCTGTTTATTTAATATTTGCTAAATATTACTTCTCCATTTTATTTCGAATTCTTTGAGGAAAGACATTTGGAATCTGTTTTATAAACATAGGGTTAGTATATGCTATGTTACAACTATATATTGATTCTCTTTAATACAGAATCATACTAGAAAATGTTCGTCTTGTTGATAAAATTGCACTGTTTTGTTTCTAATAGTTGAAAAGGAAACAGGATTAATCTCAGGGAAACAAATATTTATGTTTCCCTCATAGAGGGCAAGATTTTTCTATTCTTTTCAAAAGAAAAAAACCAAGAAGGTAAGATATTGATTTTATAATATATAGACAGAGGGAAAACAATTTTATTTGGAATTTTAACATTTTATATTATGAATTAAAAAAAAAAGTTCAAATGAATGACAGAGGATAATGGTGTGGGGTGGTGATGGTGAATCATTTGAAGGAAATAGAGTAATGTATGATCTTGTGAGGAAACAATGTTTTTCCTTTATTATTTATTCAAGTCTTATTTATTACTATAGATCAAGTCTACGCATGAATATGTTCTGATATTGTTTGCCAGAACAATTCTACATGTATTTTAAACAAGTCCACCTATTGTTAATGCAGATAATTAATTCAGACAAATGTTTGTAAGAAGTGAGTGTGCGAGTGTACAATGCTGCTTTGTCATGGGTAAACCTGGTTTATATGTGCTTCTGAATATATACTACATGTTTACACACATTGTCGTCGTGAGCTTGGTAAATAGATTTTGTATGGAATTTATACTTGTGACCAAGAGTTTGATATGTACAATTTAACCATGAAGATGGTGTACATCTATGTATTTTTGCCTGTATGTCGCTGTAAAAGTGTGTAGTATTTGTTGACAATCTTATTCCTACTGATTATCGATATATATCCAATAGCTTGTGTTGGTGTATAGAGCTTTATGATAATGTTTATAGAATGTGGCCTCAAAAGTTCTAGATAACATTGAGGTCTGATTCTAAACCAGTGTATATACTAGCTGGTGAGGATTACACTATGTTATATACAAGGTCACTGGGCCATTCACAAGTACATCGAAATGTGTGATGATATCAGATGTAGAAGTGTATCAATGATGTGTGTACAGTGTTTATGTGTGGAGCTGAGAAAGACCTCCTGATCATGCTACCGTTATATACATCATTTAATGTAAAACTCCACAGAAGTAACAGTCATATAACTTGTTTTTATTTTCGTACATGGATATATTACAGACATTTTAGCTTTGTTTTATGTGCAATGATTAAACTCAATCAAAATATTTTATGGTATGTGGATTTAAAATAATTAAATAAAAGTTATCATTTGTGAAAAGGTCATTAAATACATGTACATAGAAATATAAAAATAAAATTACTAGATATATGTCATAAATTTCAGCCATTGAGTTGCGGAAAGTGCAGCTGAAATTGTTTTAATTCCTGGTACAGTACGATGTAAACTATTGACACACGACACCCTGTTTATTACCCGCGGGATCACATGTATATATCTATGTTTTTACCTTTGTCTGGGATCCGGCTTTTTATTGGAATATTATAAAACAAGGACAATTATTTGACATACATGTGTATTGTAAATGAAGTTTTTGTGTTAAGGACTAAACTATTTTATAAATAACCTGAACATTTGCTTTAAATGTCTACATCACATAATAGTGGGTTTACAAAGTTTGGGTTTTTTATACACTTAAGAAATGCATTTCTCACTAGAATATCTATTTTCAAAATAAGTCTGTCGCATAATTTTATGTTGCATAAAGTAAAAATATTTGCAGTATTTTGATCATTGTAGACTTAAAATTTTGATACACAGTTTTGGATGTTACTTAACCGCAAAGCAGAAATCAAAACTTGTGGATTG
>NW_018407041.1:6866-7968 GCF_002113885.1 Mizuhopecten yessoensis | reverse complement strand
ATGTCCCTATGATGTGGATTATTTAGGGTTGGATGTCCCTATGATTTATATTACTATATTTGTAAGGTTATTTGCATAACTTAATACATGTAGTTTAAAAAAAAACTTCCGGTAAAATTTCTGTATGTTAATCATTTATTATGTTACACATTTACGGTAAAAGAACTGGATGGTTATACTAACGTTACATTGCTACTATTAAATTCTGAACTACAACATACATACAAAACACAGTTCAGACATGGGAGACCTTACTAAGTAAATACAAATATAAATCATTATCCAATTAGTTCATACTAAGGTTATTTTGGTCATCAAAAACAGACACAGTTTTATTAATTACATTGTAATTCATAACTGTGATTGAGACAACTGTGGAATGCTTAAAGCAAATGTGTTAAATGTTAATTTATGGGCATTAACTGTTACGTTTTATTGTTGAATTATATGTTTGCCATGTTCTGTGTGGTAATGGTTGTTTTCTGCAAAGTGTACTTGAAATAGATAATTATGTATTTGATATATTGTCCCATCATGCTGTTTAAAAAAAAAGCATCGGGGTTGTTGTGTTGCACTGTATATGTCAGTCAAGGTGAAATTGTATGAACATTTGGTGTTGAAAATTTAATTTTGTTCTTAAATTATATTTGTGTTAACATTACAGCAATATATAGTCATCTGTTTTGTGGTAGCTAATGCATCACACTAATCCAGAAGGCTATGGTTTTTAAGATATGAAATTAAAAAATGTATATAAATATTCAATATTGGATTTTTGTTTTTCAATTTTTTGACCAGATGCGGGGCTTATCAAATCGACCTAAGTCTGTGGTCAGTCGTCCATCATCCTGCGTCTGTCTTCAATCTTCCATCGCGCATCCTTAAACAATTCTTGTTACAAATGGATCCCTATTTCTCAAGAAGAATCTGACAGATCTTTCTCAGATTTCATATTAAGGTTCCCCTTTGTCAATAATAATGCATATTTCATTTGGAGTCTGATCTAAAAATCAAGATGGCCATCAGGCAGGCATCTTGGATTTTGTATGTTACTACCGTTGTGATTGACATGTGTATGTTAGGACTGAGGAATCATAAAAAA
>NW_018407041.1:5024-5265 GCF_002113885.1 Mizuhopecten yessoensis | reverse complement strand
GAGGTATTATACATGTATATGTTACTACTGAGGTATTATACATGTTTATGTTACTAATGAGGTATTATACATGTGTATGTTACTACTGAGGTATTATACATGTATATGTTACTACTGAGGTATTATACATGTATATGTTACTACTGAGGTATTATACATGTATATGTTACTANGGTATTATACATGTATATGTTACTACTGAGGTATGATACATGTATATGTTACTACTGAGGTATTGTAT
>NW_018407041.1:0-425 GCF_002113885.1 Mizuhopecten yessoensis | reverse complement strand
TTCAGACTTGACTGTTGAAGTATAAATGAACTAAACACCTGTGACCTCTGTAGTAATGATGTAGCTTGTTCAGACTTGACTGTTGAAGTATAAATGTACTAAACACCTGTGACCTCTGTAGTAATGATGTAGCTTGTTCAGACTTGACTGTTGTAGTATAAATGAATTTAACTCCTGTGACTTCTGTAGTTATTATGTAGCTTGTTCAGACTTGACTGTTGAAGAATAGATGAACTAAACACCTGTGACTTCTGTAGTAATGATGTAGCTTGTTTAGTTTGTTCAGACTTGACTGTTGAAGTATAAATGTACTAAACACCTGTGACTTCTGTAGTAATGATGGAGTTTGTTCAGACTTGACTGTTGAAGTATAAATGAACTTAACACCTGTGACTTCTGTAGTTATGATGTAGCTTGTTCAGACT
>NW_018407040.1:1385-2444 GCF_002113885.1 Mizuhopecten yessoensis | reverse complement strand
GGGGTATTTTACCTAGAGGCCCTGTGTGGGCGGGTATTGTACTTAAAAGCCGTGTGTGGAGTGGTATTTCTCTTAGAGGCCCTGTGCTGAGGGTAATTTATCTTAGAGGTGCTGTTGGAGGTATTTTACTTAGAGGCCCTGTGTTGGAGGGTATTTTACTTAGAGGCCCTGTGCGGAGGGTTATTTATCTTAGAGGCCATATTGGAGGGGTATTTCTCTTAGAGGCTGTGTGCGGAGTTTTTTTTCTCTCTAAGAGGCAGTGTGCAGAGGTGTATTTTACTTAGAGGCCATGTTCGGAGAGGTATTTTACTTAGAGGCCCTGTTCAGAAGGGTAGATTAATTAGAAGCCCTGTTTGGAGGAGTATTAATTTTACTTAGAGGCCCAGTGTTGAGGGGTATTTTACTTAGAGGCCCTGTGTGGAGTGGTATTTCTCTTAGAGGCCCTGTGCTTAGGGTTATTTATCTTAGAGGCCATATTGGAGGGGTTTTCTCTTACATGCCGTGTGACGAGGGGTATTTTACTTAGAGGCCCTGTGTTGAGGGGTATTTTACTCAGAGGCCCTGTGTTTAGGGGTATTTTACTCAGAGGCCCTGTGTTTAGGGGTATTTTACTGAGAGTTCCTGTGTGGAAGGGTATTTTTTATTAGAGGTCTGGGTGGAGGGGTATTTTACCTAGGGTTCTTGTGTGATGGGATTTCTTTTAGAGGCCCTAGGGGCAGGGATATTTTACTAAAAGGCCCTGTATGGTGGGATATTTTACTTAGAGCCCTGTGTGGATGCGTATTTTACTTAGAGACCCTGTGTGGGGGAGTATTGTACTCAAGAGGCCGAGTACGGAGAGGTATTTTTCTAAAAGGCCCTGGGCGCAGGGTATTTTTCTTAGAGGCCCTGTGGGGAAGGGCATTTTACTTACAGGCCATGTGTGGAGGGGTATTTTACTGAGAGGCCTCTGCGGAGGGGTATTTTACCTTGCGGCCCTGTGTGGGCGGGTATTGTACTTCGAAGCTGTGTGTGGAGGGGTATTTCTCTTAAAGGCCCTGTGCTAAGGGTAATTTATCG
>NW_018407040.1:0-424 GCF_002113885.1 Mizuhopecten yessoensis | reverse complement strand
GGGGTATTTTACCTAGAGGCCCTGTGTGGGCGGGTATTGTACTTAGAAGCTGTGTGTGGAGTGGTATTTCTCTTAGAGGTCCTGTGCTGAGGGTAATTTATCTTAGAGGTGCTGTTGGAGGGTATTTTACATTTATACTTAGAGGCCCTGTGCGGAGAGTTATTTATCTTAGAGGCCATATTGGAAGGTTATTTCTCTTGCATACCATGTGTTGAGAGGTATTTTACTTAGAGGGGTTGTGGGGAGGGGTATTTCTCTTAGAGGCTGTGTGTGGATTATTTTCTTTAAGAGGTCGTGTGCAGAGGTGTATTTTACTTAGAGGCCATGTTCAGAAGGGTAGATTAATTAGAAGCCCTGTTTGGAGGAGTATTTTACTTAAAGGCCCTGTGTTGAGGGGTATTTTACTTAGAGGCCCTGTGTTGAG
>NW_018407039.1:1583-2210 GCF_002113885.1 Mizuhopecten yessoensis | reverse complement strand
GTTGACGTTTGCGTGTTTCCAATCCGACGGTAGTGTTCCTGAGTGTGCGAAAGGGTGAAGATTTTTGTGAGAAGGGATGCTGTGATGTTAGTTGATTCTTGAAGTATTCTGCCGTGTATTTTCAGGTCGTGTTGATTTGTGTTGGTTGATGTTGTTGAGTAGTATACTGATGCCTCATTATGTAATGTGTATTTCTGGCATGAGAGGGTGTGGAGAAGGTCCTTTGTCTGGTATGGGGCAGACCTGTTCTGTGGTTAAGGCAGATTTAAATTGCTCGTTAAGTATGTCTGTCGTGCAAGTAGTGTCAGTCATACATTGTAAGTTGTCCATCTTTATGTAATGCGGTTATGTCGGAGTGTTCTTTTCTTGTCGTTTTATGTATGAGAATAGTTTGTTTGAATTGCATTTTTTGCAAGGGGAGGAATAGCTGGGTTCGTCTATTGGTATGACTTTTATCATTTTTTCTATGTAGTTTAGAAATGCATTTCTTTTTTGTTTTTGTAGTTCTGATTTTGTTGATATGTATTTCTGTACAAGTTCATGTTTTGTTTTTCTTTTTATATGTAAGTGTTTACATTTGTTCATTAGTCGACGGTGATAATGTGTTATCCACGGGAGTTTGTATTT
>NW_018407039.1:0-424 GCF_002113885.1 Mizuhopecten yessoensis | reverse complement strand
AAAGTCGGTTGTATCTACATGTATAAATGAATGATCATCCTTGTCTACCACTTGTAAGTTCCGTACTTTTTGAAATAAAAGGAGAGCAATAATCCTCGAAAAAGTCAAGAGAACATTATCGAGACGATTATAATGAGGCTATTTGTTAGAACTAAATAGATTGATTCGAGGTTTAAGCGTCCCTGAGCGCTCTTGTGTTCTTTGGAGTTATTGTTTGATTTATAAATTTGTTCTCTTGTTATAGCATGACTCCTGTAGACACGTGTGGGGCATCGTCATGAACGCAGGATGAAATTGTCAGTATCGGTTTGTAAGGATTCATTGAACCATCATCTGAATTTAGTTACCGATGTTTGCTCAAGGTTTGGAGATTGCCGAATTGTCTCTGATAATACATGTAAGCTGATATCGTGTAATCCAGCAT
>NW_018407038.1:6675-7599 GCF_002113885.1 Mizuhopecten yessoensis | reverse complement strand
TGAATACAGATGTGAGGCCTCCTGAAAGTTGTAATGAATTACTGAATATAGATGTGAGGCCTCAAGGAAGTTGTAATGAATTACTGAATACAGATGTGAGGCCTCCTGGAAGTTGTAATGAATTACACAATACAGATGTAAGGCCTCCAGGAACTGGTAATGAATTACTGAATACATATGTGAGGCCCCCAGGAAGTTGTAATGAATTACTGAATACAGATGTAAGGCCTCCTGGAAGTTGTAATGAATTACACAATACAGATGTAAGGCCTCCAGGAACTGGTAATGAATTACTGAATACAGATGTAAGGCCTCCAGGAAGTTGTAATGAATTACTGAATACAGATGTAAGGCCTCATGTAAGTTGTAATGAATTACTGAATACATATGTGAGGCCCCCAGGAAGTTGTAATGAATTACTGAATACAGATGTAAGGCCTCATGTAAGTTGTAATGAATTATTGAATACAGATGTGAGGCCTCCAGGAAGTTGTTATGAATAACTGAATACAGATGATTACTGAATATCGATGTGAGGCCTCCAGGAAGTTGTAATGAATTACTGAATACAGATGTGAGGCCTCCAGGAAGTTGTAATGAATTATTGAATACAGATGTGAGGCCTCCAGAAAGTTGTAATGAATAACTGAATACAGATGATTACTGAATATCGATGTGAGGCCTGCAGGAAGTTGTAATGAATTAGTGAATACAGATGTGAGGCCTCCAGGAAGTTGTAATGAATTAGTGAATACAGGTATGAGGCCTCCAGGAAGTTGTAATGAATTACTGAATATAGTTTTCCCTTTTTCCTTTTACTTCCATATCAGGCATGACAGTAATATACTTTTCCTGTTATAATGATTCCCGGGGACCATACATTTTCACAAAGGTTCAGCAAATCTGGTTCTGCACAGAGACATA
>NW_018407038.1:4072-6665 GCF_002113885.1 Mizuhopecten yessoensis | reverse complement strand
TCTAGGCCAATTCACAGAATGACCAGTAACCTGTCTATATCAATTGTTCATTTAGACGAGGACATATATCAGTAGTTGTTATCTATGTTTAGATCGTGGATTTCAATCTTTCAGAACTACCAAAGTCTATTGTTGTAGGGTACAACCCAATGTTTTGTGGAAGCTGCTGTGTTAACTAGGCTGTTTCTTGTCTACAAAGATCACACTAATCATGCTTAATTAACCCATAAACTCTTATTTATGATTTTGCTAATATATGTAGGTCCGAAAGGCAGTCATCTTGAACTTTTACAGTTAAAGTTTATTAGTACTATATCTCAGAAAGTACTGGAGATATCTCTTTCAAATATCACATGAAGGTTCCCCTTGGCGCTTTGTGATGCATTTTAAATTTTTGGGACTGAAAGGAAAACTGAGATGGCCACCAGACAGCCATCTTAAATTTTGACAATTCAATTTTGTTATAAATTTTTAGCATTTTGCACGTAGTTTTCAGTTCTTATTATAGAACATTTGTCATTTTGGCAAATAACCTATGGCATAACGAGGTGTAAGTTAATGTACAAGATTCCCATTGAGGATTCTAACAAAGGCCTGGTTAATAGTACCTGTAAGGAAAAGGAAGATTAAGGAAGGTAAAAGTTAATCTTTTGTAGATCTGATAAAGATCCTTTCATGGTGGGCGTCAAAATCCTTCTAGGGACTCTGTTTTATTTCTATTTATTTGAATATTTGGTTCAATCACTCCTGTAAAATACATTTGCAAAATGTGTTTATATTGAAAATGTCTTAAGTAAATGACTGCAACAAATACTTCATGATAGTGCCAATGACAATAACATATTTTAACTTGTGGTACGCTATATCTAAATGTTAATGAAGGGAGACAACTCTTTATGTCTTGAGAGAGTATTTAGAATGTGCTCTACTATTGGATCTGTTTTTTTCTAACAAGAACCCAGAACAGATGCGATGATCATGATTCAAAGAAAGATGGAGTATCACATGATTTACAGAAAGATGGTACATCACGATGTGTCATTCTCGCTATCATCATGCTGATAATTCTGAGTAATGAATATGTTTCTTTAATTTTTTGTGACGTCCCATCCAATTAACAGTGAGATTTATGACTATAGCCAAACATCACATCCGCATATAACAATCCCACCATGTCAGTCGCCCCCACACTGTTAGTGAGGAGTAAGTACCCCAGTCATCACTGAGGCATCGTCTTGGTGCTCATTTCAGGTGTGTGGATTTGGTGGAGGCCATATACAGCAGAGCCTTGTTTATCCAGCCACCACTAACCCAGCTGTCTCACTACCAAACCTGTATTTTGTGTGACTTATTTTTCCTTCAAAAGGCTGCTAGTCCAGATGGCTGAAGGAGTTTGATTAACTTTAGCATTGATCAGCAAGGCCAATAGAATTAAATGTTGCATGAATGAACTTTTTGCTCCCTCCTCTTTAGGGGTAGAATGGTAATGCCCAAAATGGAAAATATGATACAATCATTGAAAAAGTGCTTATATTTGATTGAAGAAATTCTGACGTAATTTGGCATCCCTGTACTAAGAGCATTCAACATTTCTAGATGAAGGTTGTGACCTTCCTGTGGACAGAGAAGGGGAAATAGGGGCTAATATCTAAATGATTACTCTTTCAATTTGAAATAAGACATTTCAACCTAAGTTGTCATCGAGCATTGGTGGATACCGAGAATTCAATGTTTTCTGCAAATGAAGAGTGGATCGGCTTTGGAAGAGAGGGCTAGGGCTCTTTGCTAAAGGGAATATCAACAAAAAGGGTTCAAATGATCCTCCAATGACTCCTATATACAATCTGGATGTTTGCCTTCTCCTCAGACTGGATGAGACACTTTTATCTTCTTCAGGCTTACAAAATGTTTAACCTATATTTCTGTCATTGCCCAAGGTCTTATTGAATTCCCTGTGCAAATAAGACAGATGAGATGGCCTCCATGGTTTCAAATTGGTGGTAACCTTTTTAACCTCCTTCCTAGTTCCAATACGACCCGAAGGAGTGATACAGGCCTTGTAGACCTCTTTTCTATTTCAAAGTGACAGGATTAACAAGTCTCGAGTGTAGGTTCATCATGTATGGATATTCAAACAAAGTTTTCATGAAGTTTTATCATCATTCAATAAAAATGATTATAATAAAGTTATGACATGTAAATAACACGAAAGCCTTTGTTCAATAATCGATATATAGTCTACATGGTTGATGGAACATCAAGACAGGGTTTTAAATGAACTTAATTCAATAAAGACATGTTCCTTCATTCTTTAGATTTATTGCACAACAATCTATACAAATATAAACCAATACAGAAGTAATGAACATGTACATTGCTTGAATAAAACATGATTGATTTCAATTCCTTATGTAGAATAGTTTCAGTTGTTGTATCAAAATAAAAATTCTCATGTAAGCAATGCTTACACATGTACAGTAAAATGTGTTTATAGTAAATCCCAGGTGACTTAAATGATGATGACTTTATTTATTGCTAATAAAAATTAATGAGGCATTTGAACAGTTGGTTTCTACAAATTGAAAGCTTAAGA
>NW_018407038.1:0-424 GCF_002113885.1 Mizuhopecten yessoensis | reverse complement strand
AGATTTATGATACCTTCATGTACTTGACCCATAGATGCCCTGGGCCGATCAGATTTATAATACCTTCATGTACTTGACCCATAAATGCCCTGGGCCGATAAGATTTATAATACCTTCATGTACTTGATCCATAGATCCATGGACATCAGATTTATAATACCTTCATGTATTGATCCATAGATGCCCTGGGCCGATCAGATTTGTAATACCTTCATGTACTTGATCTATAGATGCCCTGGGCCAATAAGATTTATAATACCTTCATGTACTTGATCCATAGATCCATGGACATCAGATTTGTAATACATTCATGTACTTGACCCATAGATCCATGGGCCGATAAGATTTATAATACCTTCATCTACTTGATCCATAGATTCATGGGCCGATCAGATTTGTAATACCTTTATGTACTTGACCCATA
>NW_018407037.1:4030-4424 GCF_002113885.1 Mizuhopecten yessoensis | reverse complement strand
TAGACACAACGTGACGGGAACAGTCATGTTATAACAAACACAGCGAGACGGGAACAATCATGTAACAACAGGCACACAGTGACGGGAACAGTTATGTGATAACAGATACAATATGATATGGGGGGCCATGTGATAACAGACATAACATGATATGTACAGTCATGTGATAACAGACGCAACGTGACGGAAACAGTCATGGGATAACAGGCACACAGTGACGGGAACAGTAATGTGATAACAGATACAATATGATATGGGCAGCCATGTGATAACAGACATAACATGATATGGGCAATCATGTGATAACAGACACAACGTGACGGGAACAGTCATGTGATAACAGACAGACAGTGAAGGAAACAGTCATGTGATAATAGACACAATAAGATATGAG
>NW_018407037.1:0-424 GCF_002113885.1 Mizuhopecten yessoensis | reverse complement strand
AACAGTCATGTGATAACAAACACAACGTGACGGGAACAATCATGTTATAATAGACACAACGTGACGGGAACAACCATGTGATAACAGACACACAGTGACTGGAACAATTATGTGATAACAGATACACTTTGATATGGGCGGCCATGTTATAACAGACATAACATGATATGGGCAGTCATGTGTTAACAGACGCAACATGACGGAAACAGTCATATGATAACAGACATAACATGATATGGACAGTCATGTGATAACAGACACAGCGTGACGGGAACAGTCATGTTATAACAGACAGACAGTGGAGGAAACAGTCATGTGATAATAGACACAACGTGACGGGAACAGTAATGTTATAACAGACAGACAGTGACGGAAACAGTCATGTGATAACAGACATAACATGATATGGACAGTCATGTGATAA
>NW_018407036.1:1410-1933 GCF_002113885.1 Mizuhopecten yessoensis | reverse complement strand
ACATTAAATGACAGAGGTTTGATATTTGCTACACGCAGTTATCATCAGTTTTATTTACTGTAACATCACATGACAGAGGTTTGATATTTACTACACGTAGTTATCATCAGCTATATTTACTGTAACATTAAATGACAGAGGTTTGATATTTGCTACACGCAGTTATCATGAGCTTTATTTACTGTAACATCACATGACAGAGGTTTGATATTTGCTACACGTAGTTATCATCAGCTTTATCTACTGTAACATCACATGACAGAGGTTTGATATTTACTACACGTAGATATCATCAGCTTTATTTACTGTAACATCACATGACAGAGGTTTGATATATATTACAGGTAGTTATCATCAGCTATATTTACTGTAACATCACATAACAGAGGTTTGATATTTACTTCACGTAGTTATCATCAGCTTTATTTACTGTAACATCACATGACAGAGGTTTGATATTTACTTCACGTAGTTATTATCAGCTTTATTTACAGTAACATCACATGACAGAGGTTTGATCTTT
>NW_018407036.1:0-424 GCF_002113885.1 Mizuhopecten yessoensis | reverse complement strand
GTTTGATATTTACTTCACGTAGTTATCATCAGCTTTATTTACTGTTACATCACATGACAGAGGTGTGATATTTACTTCACGTAGTTATCATCAGCTTTATTTACTGTAACATTAAATGACAAAGGTTTGATATTTACTTCACATAGTTATCATCCGCTTTATTTACTGTAACATTAAATGACAGAGGTTTGATATTTACTTCACGTAGTTATCATCAGCTTTATTTACTGTAACATCACATGACAGAGGTTTGATATTTACTACACGTAGTTATCTTAAGCTTTATTTACTGTAACATCACATGACAGAGGTTTGATATTTACTACACGTAGTTATCATCAGCTTTATTTACTGTAACATCATATGACAGAGGTTGATTTTTATTACACGTAGTTATCATCAGCTTTATTTACTGTAACATCAC
>NW_018407035.1:3986-5148 GCF_002113885.1 Mizuhopecten yessoensis | reverse complement strand
TAACGACTATTATCTAAAAAGTCAGGAGAACAAACAAAACTTGAGTGATCGTGAGACACTTAGTATATTCTTGGGCTCATTATATAGGTGTGTATACAAGGCAGGGGGTTACCTGTCAAAATATCATGATATCTACATTCAACAATAATTACTTTCTGATGGAATCACAAAATAGTCACCGATAACATGCCACATTATACTGACGTGATACATAGCCTAATTTACTGATGATGAGCCAAATTGCCTGATCCATACAAACCTAATATCTATTACTCTAACGACATTTTCAACCAAATAAGAATATTCCGAGCTGATTTACCCGGACACAGCAAGCCTAGCTAGCTATCACTGTTTGTGTATGTCTTACGAAGGATTTTCTAGCTTTGCTTCTTTTAACTCATTCACCCCTGAAATTTCATAATGAACTATTCCAACATTTGAATTGGAGGAGTTCAAATGTGTTCTCAGAGGTGAGTGAACTAAGGGCATCTGAGTCAAATATGCTTAAAATTTCAAATAATTTGTACTCGAATATGATTATAGCGTAGTATCGCGGAACACGACTTGTTAAGGTGGATATATTAAGTTTGTTCAAATGAAGAACATTGGCCCACTTTCAAGGTCAACAGGGTCAAATCTGTTAAATGACCTCAACAGAACCATGATATTTTGGAGGATTAACAGGCCAGTAACATATTACTGCTTTGGTTGATAGCCATCCATATTTGTTTATATTTATGACCTTGACCCACTTTGAAGGCCACTAAGGCAAATGACCCCCTCAACCAGTAATCATGAAATAATCTTAAACTTCAGTTGTTGCTCAGCCAATCACACATGACGTCACTTTTGATGATATTTTTTTGTGATTTGTTAAGTCAGAACTTATGATAATTTTAGACTTAAGATTGTTTCATGATCTCTGGGCCAGTGGTGTTTTGATTACAGAAATATGGTTTGTAATTAAGATTAACTTAAGTTTTCTTAGGAAGGCTGCTAAAATTGGGGAACTCAGAATGAAAGTTGGATAAGCATTAGAAATCATTCCACATTTTGCCTCAATTTTCAAATCTAACAATTACTTATTTCTGACCCCTCTATCAATCTGATATACATTGACTGGCTGAAATAACCGGGATAGGTTTATCATTTGTAAATTGAT
>NW_018407035.1:1476-1917 GCF_002113885.1 Mizuhopecten yessoensis | reverse complement strand
ATTGTACCTCCCCTAAAACATGATGTTGTACCAGACATCACACTAGACCTAAATTGTACCTCCCCTAAAACATGATGTTGTACCAGACATCACAATAGACCGAAATTGTACCTCCCCTAAAACATGATGTTGTACCAGACATCACAATAGACCTATATTGTACCTCCCCTACAACATGATGTTGTACCAGACACCACAATAGACCTTTATTGTCCCTCCCCTAAAACGTTGTGTCAAGTATCTGTACACACTAACACGTTTAAAGCACTATTCAAACATATTTAATAAAATTTATAGGGTCGTAAGCTGACATACACGTGTAATTCAATATTTGTTTACCTTTACCAGTGTTTTTAAACTAAATAAATAAAGTGTGTCCTTTAATGTTTACAAAGGTATAAATTATTTCACCTTAATGTCAGCAAACCACACCTTTACACT
>NW_018407035.1:0-424 GCF_002113885.1 Mizuhopecten yessoensis | reverse complement strand
TCTCACTGCCAAGAATGTATTATACATATATATCAACACAGATGTCTTTTGTGTCTTTTTCGTCTGTAGAAAACTACATCTGACATATTACAACTTGTTTATTTCATTACTCTGTACATTGTACACCTGACAGTATGAATCATGTTTTGTTACTTTTTCAGTATATATATTTTAATTGTTGCTCTAAGAACTTAAATTTCACACAGGCGGTTGCTACCAGTTTTTGTTTCTGTAAGACTCTGACATTTAAACTTGCTTTTGGATTTTTGTTACTCTGTAGAACCACATCTAATGTTACTACTGGTATATTGTTTTACTGTGTAGAACAGGATCTCACGTTACTACATGTATTTTGTTACTTTGTAGAACTATATTTGATGTTAATATATCATTATTTTGTTACTCTGTAGAACCACATCTAATG
>NW_018407034.1:14804-17522 GCF_002113885.1 Mizuhopecten yessoensis | reverse complement strand
TAACAGGTGGTATATACCCTCAGAAATGTTAGTTAAGAACACTACCGTCTCATCTACAGTGGTCTTTTACCTCGATTTTGATAACAACATGACTAACAGTTCTGCAGAAGCACATTAGACATCTATTTCGATTCATATTCAATGGTAAACAGAAGGTCAATAAAGTTATAGCATTATTGTACATTAGTGTAAATGATACTGTAAAATACCTAATGCTAAGTGTGTTACAGTCATACAAATGAAAGGTTACAACTTTGTTTACTTTGACCTTAGGTGCGAGATTATGGCCCTAGATAATTATCAAAATGAAAAAAAAAGTTTTAGAACTTAAATGTAATTTTGGGTATGCAATTATGTTGGAAAAATAAACATTAGTTTGATAAGCAATATTCACATCCCTTTCTTGAAACCGATATGTTGTATGTAACAATATTATGCTAGGTAAATAAGTATACAGTGCACGCAATAAGAAAACTTAAAAATATAATGAATTAAATGTAAATGCATTTAACTGTAAACAGTAAATACATTGCCGCTTCCTTTCGGTAAAGATGTATGCTATTCTTGTAAAATATGTCAACTAATTGATCACTAAATTCATAGTGCTGTCGGAGATCCATGTTCGAATGTCAGTGAAACTTATCTAATTAAAACAAATAAAACATGGGTGGATTGCTCGCGTGGTTAACACTCCGGTCTTCTACGCAGGTGGCCGGGGTTCGATCCCACAAGTCGTCGTACGCATGGCTACTCAGAGAAAGTGTTTTTCTCCAGCCCACACAACTCCAACAACCTAGGGGGAGTATAAAATGGTCTGGAGTGGATGTTGCGGTATCTGTGCTGTAGCATTCAAGTGAGGTGGCACTATAAATGATGCCGTTGGAAGCACGGCCCCACTACAAACAGAGCACAACACATCACATCTCCAGCACACACGCAGGCATACACAAATGGGGAGATATTAGCCATGTTGCATAGGACAATTAGTAAGCGCCTGATAAGGCAGCTCCTGCGAATTCCTCAAAAAAATGTATTGATAAATTTACATGCTTATTTTATTAATTGTATATTTATGTACTGTAAATCGCTTAAGAGTGGGTTATGTTAGCTAGACAGGGCGCTTTATCAAATGTTGTATATTATTATATACAGTAGGATCTCTGGTATCTTAGTCTTTATATCTTTATAGGTTCTTCACCAGTACATCGATATCAGTGATACCCTGTCTATTGTTGTTATTTCGGTGTTGCTGTTGCCTGTCTACTTAACACGACGAATGAGGCTGCTCTCCTTCATAGCGACAGTGGGGAACGCTGTTCTCTTCGGAATATTCATAATATCATTCCAGTATATCCTTCAAGACCTTCCGGATATCAGCACGCGATCATCTACCAAGTTCGTCGATTACTTAACAATCATGTCCTTTACGAATGATGTGATATTTTCGTATGGTGGGATTATTTTGGTGAGATATGCCTTGCTTAATTTTAATATGAAATACTATAAACGCTCTATGTGTTCTCGGAAAGAAAACTGACTTATGTTTTAAAGCGATGACGATAATCTGTTGTCAGGAACGATATTTCAGGACAATAATAAGATAAGGCCAAAATTAATTGTGAGAATGATTGAGTCCCTAATTGACAAAGTATTTCTTCAGTTCGGTGGCAAGATTTACCAACAGACTTTAGGCATTCCTGTATGGATGTTCCCTCTGCTGCTATATTATTTTTTTTTGAGGCTGAACTTTAAATGAGGCAATTACACCAACATACCCTGACTCCGGCACACATTCACACATGCAGGCATACACAACACACGTGGACGCACGTCCATAAATGAGCTATTGATAGGACGTTAAACCCTATACAACCAGTAAATCAATACAAGGATTTGATCAGATGTTCATGGCGGGTGTCATCGACGAAGCAGAAAACGCTTACATTAAAGATATGGTCATATGTCCCTTGGTTTATTGTAAGGTCCTTTATGTATGTCTCTGTCTTTTCATATTTTGCCAAAGATCTACCGATTTTGAGTTCAAATACAGGTTTTGTTTACACTTCGATATTCAGGCGTTGTTGTTGTTGTTTATTTATTTATTTCATAGATAAATATAAACTCAATGACACAAAGATGATATGTAAGAGACCAACACCGATCTGCTGCCCCCATTCCAACACTTGAGATCTTTCTTTCGTTTCCTATCTGTCCTGACTTCTTTCTTTTTTCTGTTTACTTTCTAATTAAGTCGGTGTCTCCCCAGGCACCCGTCCTTATATGACCATGGCTGATGTGTATCCCCAGGCACCCGTCCTTATATAACCCTGGCTGTTGACTCCCCAGGCACCCGTCCTTATATGATCCTGGCTGTTGTCTCCCCAGGCACCCGTCCTTATATGATCCTGGCTGTTGTCTCCCCAGGCACCCGTCCTTATATGACCCTGGCTGTTGTGTCTCCCCAGGCACCCGTCCTTATATGACATTGACTGTTGTCTCCCCAGGCACCCGTTCTTATATAACCCTGGCTGTTGTCTCCCCAGGCACCCGTACTTATATGACCCTGGCTGTTGTCTCCCCAGGCACCCGTCCTTATATAACCCTGGCTGTTGTCTCCCCAGGCACCCGTCCTTATATAACCCTGGCTGTTGTCTCCCCAGGCACCCGTCCTCATATGACCCTGGCTGTTGTCTCCCCAGGCACCCGTCCTCATATGAC
>NW_018407034.1:9732-11548 GCF_002113885.1 Mizuhopecten yessoensis | reverse complement strand
CACCCGTCCTTATATGACCCTGGCTGTTGTCTCCCTAGGCACCCGTCCTTATATGACCCTGGCTGTTGTCTCCCCAGGCACCCGTCCTCATATGACCCTGGCTGTTGTCTCCCCAGACACCCGTCCTTATATGACCCTGGCTGTTGTCTCCCTAGGCACCCGTCCTTATATGACCCTGGCTGTTGTCTCCCCAGGCACCCGTCCTCATATGACCCTGGCTGTTGTCTCCCCAGACACCCGTCTTTATATGACCCTGGCTGTTGTCTCCCTAGGCACCCGTCCTTATATGACCCTGGCTGTTGTCTCCCCAGGCACCCGTCTTTATATGACCCTGGATGTTGTCTTCCCAGGCACCCGTCCTTATATCACCCTGGCTGTTGTCTCCCCAGGCACCCGTCCGTATATGACCCTGGCTGTTGTCTTCCCAGACACCCGTCCTTATATGACCCTGAATGTTGTCTTCCCAGGCACCCGTCCTTATATGACCCTGGCTGTTGTTTCCCCAGGCACCCGTCCGTATATGACCCTGGCTGTTGCGATGACGTTAAACCCAAAACAAACAAACAAAATTAATGACACCTTAATTCAAAAACCTTTTTCACTAATAATGTTTGTCATATATCATCATAACCACAATACCAGAATTACTGTTTATTACAAAAAATTAATACGAGGGTAATTTTGTGACAATAACCTTGATTACAGGTACATTACATATTGTAAACCTGGGCGATCATATTGCATCAGTTGATAACTTTTGTTTCCAATAAACAAAATTATAATTTCCTAAGGAAACCAGAAAACGTCAGGTTTTCGTGATGTCAATGAAAATATGTACAGGCGGAGTTAGAAATATTTCCCACGCACGAAACACATTGTGATTGTTTGCTGTCAACAACAGTTTATATAACTGGGTGGACCAATTTGTTTACAGATTACATCCATTCTGGTGCATGCTACTACGTATCTCCACATTGAAATACGAATGTCCGAACATTGTTACACAGACTTATTTCTCATACATACCATGTCGTATTTATTTATCTTATCTGACACCTTTTTGTTTTTCATAGAATTAAAAATCCAAATATACCCCCTTTTTCCCCATAAGATTTCTCATTGTAGGTTTTGCCAGTACGGAACAGAATGAAGAACAAGAAGAACTTTGACGGCTGGAATGGTGTGCTGGGAGTTGTTCTTGTATTGGTTATAAGTTTTCACGTTGGCTGTGGATTTTTTGGATACCTAAAATTCGGAGAAATGTTACAAGTTAATTATTTGATGAATCTACCAGGTGATAACTGGTGAGTATTCCAGTTATCTTGGTTTAATATGGTGTTATTAGCTTTGGCATCCTACTAACTTGGTTTGATATGGTTTTATTAGCTTTAGTATTCAGTTAAATTGGTTTGATATGGTTTTATTAGCTTAAGTATCCTATTAACTTGGTTTGATATGGTTTAATTAGCTTAAGTATCCTACTAACTTGGTTTGATATATTTTTATTAGATTTAGTATCCAGTTAACTTGGTTTGATATGGTTTTATTAGGGTTAGTATCCTATTAACTTGGTTTGATATGGTTTATTAGCATAAGTATTTAGTGAACTTGGTTTGATATGGTTTTATGAGCATTAGTATCTAGTTAACTTGGTTTGATATGGTTTTATTAGCTTTTGTATCCTACTAACTTGGTTTGATATGGTTTTATTAGCTTAAGTATCCAGTTAACTTAGTTTGATATAGGTTTATTAGCTTTAGTATCCTATTTACTTGGTTCGATATGTTTTGTTAGCTTAGGTATCCAGTTAACTTGA
>NW_018407034.1:1722-2338 GCF_002113885.1 Mizuhopecten yessoensis | reverse complement strand
ATTTAGTATCCTACAAACTTTGTTTTATATGGTTTTATTAGATTTGGTATCTAGTTAACTTGGTTTAAATTGGGTTTATTAGCTTTAATATCCAGTTAACTTGGTTTGATATGTTTTTTTTAGCTTAAGTATCCAGTTCACTTGGTTTGATATTGTTTTATTAGCTTTAGTATCCAGTTCACTTGGTTTGATATGGTTTTATTAGCTTTAGTATCCTATTGACTTTGTTCGATATGATTTTATTAGATTAAGTATCCAGTTCACTTGGTTTGATATTGTTTTATTAGCTTTAATATCCTAATAACTTGTCTTGATATGGTTTTATTAGATTGAGTATCCAGTTAACTTGGTTTGATATGATTTTATTAGATTGAGTATCCAGTTATCTTGGTTTGATATGGTTTTATTAGATTTAGTATCCTATTTACTTGGTTTGATATGGTTGTATTAGCTTTAGTATCCAGTTAACTAGGTTTGCTATGGTTGTATTAGCTTTAGTATCCAGTAAACTGGGTTTGATATGGTTTTATTAGCTTAAATATCCTACTAACTTGGTTTGATGTGGTTAAATTAGCTTTAGTATCCTAGTACCTTGGTTTGATATGGTTTAATAAGT
>NW_018407034.1:0-424 GCF_002113885.1 Mizuhopecten yessoensis | reverse complement strand
TGGTTTTTAGATTTAGTATCCTACAAACTTTGTTTTATATGGTTTCATTAGATTTAGTATCTAGTTAACTTGGTTTAAATTGGTTTTATTAGCTTTAGTATCCAGTTAACTAGGTTTGATATGGTTTTATTAGCTTTAGTATCCTATTACCTTTCTTCGATATGGTTTTATTAGATTTAGTATCCAGTTCACTTGGTTTGATATTGTTTTATTAGCTTTAATATCCTAATAACTTGGCTTGATAAGGTTTTATTAGATTGAGTATCCAGTTAACTTGGTTTGATATGATTTTATTAGATTGAGTATCCAGTTATCTTGGTTTTATATGGTTTAATAAACTGAAGTATCCAGTTCACTTGGTTTGATATGGTTAGATTAGTTTTAGTATCCAGTTAACTTGGTTTGATATGGTTTTATTAACTTT
>NW_018407033.1:73379-82498 GCF_002113885.1 Mizuhopecten yessoensis | reverse complement strand
GTATGGTAACTAATCATCTCGTTATTTACACATGTTAACTCCCACTAATCTCTTGGCTTTTCGCTGTAAGGGTACATCAATTAGTCGTTGTTAGAGGCACAGCTGTTCATGTATGGTAACTAATCATCTCGTTATTTGCACTGTTAACTCCCACCAATCTCTGGGGTTATTTCTTTATGGGTACATCAATTAGTCGCTGTTTGAGGCACAGCTGTACATGTATGGTAACTAATCATTTCGTTATTTACACGTGTTAACTCCCACCAATCGCTGGGGTTATCGCTGTAAGGGTACATCAGTTGGTCGTTGTTAGAGGCACATCTGTACATGTATGGTAACTAATCATCTCGTTATTTATACGTGTTCACCCCCACCAATCTCTGGGGTTATCGCTGTAAGGGTACATCAGTTGGTCGTTGTTAGAGGCACATCTGTACATGTATGGTAACTAATCATATCGTTATTTATACGTGTTAACTCCCCCCAATATGTGGGGTTATCTCTGTAAGG
This sequence comes from Mizuhopecten yessoensis, assembly GCF_002113885.1. NCBI lineage: Eukaryota > Metazoa > Mollusca > Bivalvia > Pectinida > Pectinidae > Mizuhopecten > Mizuhopecten yessoensis. The sequence continues at coordinate 81,988 of NW_018407033.1, read as the reverse complement.
TTACATCAATTAGTCGCTGTTAGAGGCACAGCTGTGTGGTAACTCATCATCTCGTTATTTACACGTGTTAACTCCCACCAATCTCTGGGGTTATTTCTGTTAGGGTACATCAATTAGTCGGCGTTAGAGGCACTGCTGTACATGTATGGTAACTAATCATCTCGTTATTTACCCGTGTTAACTCCCACCAATCTCTGCGGTTATTTCTGTAAGGGTACATCAATTAGTCGTTGTTATAGGCACAGCTGTACATGTATGGTAACTCATCATCTCGTTATTTACACGTCTTAACTCCCACCAATCTCTGGGGATCATCTCGTTATTTATACGTGTTAACTCTCACCAATCTCACGGGTTATTTCTGTAAGGGTACATCAATTAGTCGTTGTTATAGGCACAGCTGTACATGTATGGTAACTATCATCTCGTTATTTACACGTGTTAACGCCCACCAATCTCTGGTGTTATTTCTGTTAGGGTACATCAATTGGTCGGCGTTAGAGGCACTGCTGTACATGTATGGGAACTAATCATCTCGTTATTTATACGTGTTAACCCCCAACAATCTATGGGGTTATTTCTGTAAGGGTTCATCAATTAGTCGCCGTTAGAGGCACAGCTGGATGGTAACTAATCATCTTGTTATTTACACGTGTTAACTCTAACCAATCTCTGGGGTTTTCGCTGTAAGTGTACATCAATTAGTCGTTGTTATAGGCACAACTGTACATGTATGGTAACTAATCATCTCGTTATTTATACGTGTTAACTCTCACCAATCTCACGGGGTATTTCTGTAAGGGTACATCAATTAGCCGCTGTTAGAGGCACAGCTGTACATGTATGGTAACTAATCATCTCGTTATTTATACGTGTTAACTCCCACCAATCTCTTGGGTTATCGCTGTAAGGGTACATCAATTAGTCGCTGATAGAGGCACAGCTGTATGGTAACTAATCATCTCGTTATTTATACGTGTTAACTCTCACCAATCTCACGGGTTATTTCTGTAAGGGTACATCAATTAGCCGCTGTTAGAGGCACAGCTGTACATGTATGGTAACTAATCATCTCGTTATTTAACCACGTGTTAACTCCCACCAATCTCTGGGCTTTTCACTGTAAGGGTACATCAATTAGTCGCTGTTAGAGGCGCATCTGTATGGCAACTAATCATCTGGTTATTTACACGTGTTAACTCCCACCAATCTCTGGGGTTATCTCTGTAAAGGTACATCAATCAGTCGCCGTTAGAGGCACAGCTGTATGGTAACTTATCATCTCGTTATTTACACTTGTTAACTCCCACCAATCTCTGGGCTTATCGCTGTAAGGGTACAGAAATTAGTCGTTGTTAGAGGCACAGCTGTACATGTATGGTAACTAATCATCTTGTTATTTATACGTGTTAACTCCCACCAATCTCTGGTGTTATCTATGTAAGGGTACATCAATTAGTCGCTGTTAGAGGCACAGCTGTATGGTAACTAATCATCTCGTTTTTTACACGTGCTAACTCCCACCAATCTCTGGGGTTATCTGTGTAAGGGTACATCAATTAGTCGCCGGTAGAGGCACAGCTGTACATGTATTGTAACTAATCATCTCGTTATTTACACGTGTTAACTCCCACCAATCTCTTGGCTTTTCTCTGTAAGGGTACATCAATTAGTCGTTGTTAGAGGCACAGCTGTATATGTATGGTAACTAATCATCTCGTTATTTATACGTGTTAGCTCCCACCAATCTCTGGGGTTATCTCTGTAAGGGTACATCAATTAGTCGCTGTTAGAGGCACAGCTGTAGGGTAACTAATCATCTTGTTATTTACACGTGTTGACTCCCACCAATCTCTGGGGTTATCGCTGTAAGGGTACATCTATTAGTCGCTGTTAGAGACACAGCTGTACATGTATGGTAACTAATCATCTCGTTATTTATACGTGTTAACTCCCACCAATCTCTGGGGTTATTTCTGTAAGGGTACCTCAATTATTTTGCCATAGTTGCTAAGACACCCAGGTGAGCGATAAGGCTCTCTGGGCCTCTTGTACATATATGTCGCCATTCAACTTTAGTGAGATATTACAAACAGAAACATCACAATCATTGGTAGTTTTTGTGATAAAAAAATGTCACCGAGAGCCCGTATACCCGACCATATACTAAACTTTTGTTGTCGTGCTCAAGTCTGTGCTCCGGTGAAAACGTACTCATATTTCGTATTCATGAAAATTTCTGAGAACGTTCTCTGCTGAGTTCGGTAACCAGGTGAACTCTCTAATGTTTGGAGTCTATTTTGCGCATCGCGTGATCGTACGCGCATTGTGTCATGTTGGCAGACGACACAATAATGGCGGAGAAAGAGCTCGAGCTCACTGAAACCAAAAATGGATCCAAGAAGAAATGCTCTTGGACATCAGTTGAGGATGCCATAACATTTGCCTTTAACTATCAGGCCCATATACATAACGGAATGACGTATACCACAAAGGGGGCATCTCCCGAATTTGAGTTGAGAGCGTGTTTTTCATTGGTCCGTTTCACAATTGGATGCACAAATGAGATGCGAGCTTTCACATAGAGTGTTTTTACGATACTTTTCACGTGCTTAATGATAATTAATGATAAGGTAACACAAGATAAGGTTGTTTTAAACACTACGATAATGTCAATTAACAGACATCTGGTGCCGGATTAGCACTAATATTTATGTCAGAGAGCGATGTAGGCTTACACTTTATCTAATGATTGCGCAATTTTTATACAATGATTTTGTATCATCGAGATTCTTAGCCAATGGTAAATGAGCATAGAAGTAGACTTATAATAGAATACGCTAATGAGCATAGAAGTAGACTTATAATAGAATACGTTAATGAGCATAGAAGTGGACTTATACTAGAATACGTTAATTAGCATAGAAGTGGACTTATAATAGAATACGCGAATGAGCATAGAAGTAGCCTTACACTAGAATACGTTAATGCGCATAGAAGTAGACTTATACTAGAATACGTTAATGAGCATAGAAGTGGACTTATAATAGAATACGTTATTGAGCATAGAAGTAGACTTACACTAGAATACGTTAATGAGCATAGAAGTAGACTTATACTAGAATACGTTAATGAGCATAGAAGTAGACTTATAATAGAATACGTTAATGAGCATAGAAGTAGACTTATAATAGAATACGTTAATGAACATAGAAGTAGACTTATACTAGAAAACGTTAATGAGCATAGAAGTAGACTTATAATAGAATACGTTAATGAGCATAGAAGTAGACTTATACTAGAATACGTTAATGAGCATAGAAGTAGACTTATACTAGAATACGTTGCTATGGAGTTATTCCTGTAGGACATTTTACTATCGATAAAGATGTTTGTTTGGAAATTAGTGTCCGCGAAGTGTTATTGGAATTACAACACTTCGAGTGTTCTATCGGGTGGGTATCGGTATAAAGTACCCGGATGTTGTGATGCCCGCGAAAGCCGATTTATATTCATGTTTGTATATGTCGCTGAACTATATCAAATATGTGTAATGCAATATGTCCCAGAGCAACAACAAAGCATTATTCATGTTTACCCATGACATATGTCAGTACCTGATCAGGACAAGTTACAATACGTACAAAGTTTATTTTAAGGTTACATAGGCTGGACATCTTGCTAGTAATGTTTCGCACCCACTACAAATCAACCTCTACAACAAGTACCTTTTGCAAATATTTATCTTAGTTTAGGTGTGAAATTATTACGCTCTGCAAGTGAGGTTAAAGCTATATCATCGTATCGCTAAAGAAAACTGTCTCACATCCGTATATAATTCTACGTCTATTGTTTTACGTCACACAGACAGCGCTGAGATGCATACATGCAGACGCCACTGTTCTTTCTACGAAAAGCTTAAACGATCTGGTTACTCGTGCAGGAGACTCTATGGTGAGGAGTGTTGTAATTGTTAAGACGATTTGCAGCTCGTCAATTGATAACGGTGACAAATCGCAGATATATAGAACCCTCATGATTAAGCATGTATTGAATGTCAGAACAAAGACGGTTCCTAAACGCGTTAATGCAGACAAAGCGAATCGACGTCGACTAAACACATCCTCCTTGGAGCTGTTCCTTTTGTTGTGTATCAAATCACTTGATTGTTAATCAAACCTACATTCTATTCATTGACACATTTGTTTAACCCAAATGTAGAAAACAATTAGAAGGACCAGCAGTATGGTACAGTGCAATTCAGTTTAGGCATACTATATGTATAACCACATTTTATAGGTGTGTGTCTGAGGTTTATCTCCCTTGTGTGTGTCTGAGGTTTATCTCCCTTGCAGTGTCTGAGGTTTATCTCCCTTGTGTGTGTCTGGGGTTTATCTCCCTTGTGTGTGTCTAAAGTTTATTTTCCTTGTATGTGTCTGAGGTTTATCTCCATTGTGTGTGTCTGAGGTTTATCTCCCTTGTGTGTGTCTGAGGTTTATCTCCCTTGTGTGTGTCTAAAGTTTATTTTCCTTGTATGTGTTTGAGGTTTATCTCCATTGTGTGTGTCTGAGGTTTATCTCCCTTGTGTGTGTCTGAGATTTTCTCCCTTGTGTGACATTGCAGGAAGCCAGGGCTAAATATCGAATGACGTTTGCTGACGCTTCTCACAAAATGGCGCTGATCTCCAAAGACAAGAAAAAGAGCATTCAGAAAGCACGAGAATATTATGAATTAAGGGAAGAGGCGAAAAAGGTTTGTATACGTTTTCGTCAAAGCGACGATGAAATTGATCTTTCACAAGATATTTCGAGACATTTTTTGTAATGTTCTGATTGTGAGGTAAAGACGACAGCATATTTTCTCGTCAATGTGTTGTTTTGTATGAAGGTAAATCATTTGCATCTTTATTTAAACATCCATATCCTAACAGCATAAGACAAAAACACGCCAGGTCTTTAATTGTTGAGATTGTGAACGAAGTGCTCAGTTGAGTTTGTATTGCCATTATTGCGCCTGCCAGACTACATGGTGATATTCTTCCTCGCCGGTTTACAGGTACAAAGCGAGTCGTTAAAGTCAGCACGTCAGTACCAGTCCGCCATTGGGATTTACCGGGCTGCCAAGGAAACAGTGGCTCTAGCCGAGGAACGCCTGTTACAGGGCGGGGAGGTTCAGCTGACCTCAGCATGGCAAGAGATGCTTAACCATGCAACAATACGGGTAAGTTTCGTCCAACTAGATTCAGGTGACTCAGCTGACCTAAGTGTGTCTGTGGAGTCTCGCCCATACGACAATTAGGTAAAGTTTGTCTATCTCTCAAATTGCCCCTTTATATTAAATATATTTGAACCTCAAAAGTACATTTAAACAATAATTTCATTTTATAATTCTTAGAGTAAAAACCAATATGTATATGCAATCGTATGACAATTATAAGAAACGCATAAATCCATAAACGTGTTCTAAGATGTGTCTACACTATCTTTTTTTTTCAGGTTCAAATATTTTATTTCCTCGGCAAGTGTTTACGGAGGAAGCCAGGGTTGAGGAGCCCTGGGATCTTCCCCCTTTACAATGTTTTGTCCTCTCATAGGAGGGTTTTCGTTCAACATTCATCTTTCTGTCACTTTCTTTCATCATATTTCATAAATTTAGTAAATTTAGTTGAGGTACTAAAACATTTGAACCTAACATAAAGGACGAACACTTACTTACACACTACATGTACATATAATAACATGTATACAAACATACACACACATATATATATACATTCATCTACACAAAAATTATAACATAAATAAACAAATTTGCACACAAACATACATTTGAAAACATGAGACAACACTAACATAAATAAATATAAATTATGTGCAAAAATTGTCTATTCTCCGGTTGTGTAATAAAGAAGATTAAGGAAAGAAATGGTCTCTATAGATATTTGATTTTGTACAAAACATACTTATGAATAAAAAAAAAAAAAAAATAACTGTTATTGTGCATATAATATGGCATATTGTCAGGGTGTCCCCATCAATGGGGACCATTTTCTCCAATATCCTATAAACCTATCTGACTCATATTTACTATTTGAAATGTGTTTTTGTACTTTGTATGTTTCCTTAATTACATTGAGAAGTGCTAATATAGATAGTTTATTTTTAAAACATTTTGTTTTATAAATATAATATTTAATTACCAAGTTTATTAAATTGTCAACTTCCGCATCTGGTTCGTCTGCACAAATTATACCAAAAATAAATTGTTTTTTATTCAATGAGTAGTTGATATGAAAAATTTGGGTTAACCTCTCAAAATTATGAAGCAATCTTTTAACTTCTTGGCAGTCCCATAGAATGTGTTCAATAGTTTCCCGATGTGTTTTACAGAAAGAGCAAAATGAATTTTCAACTAATCCCATTTTAAATACAAGAGAGTTAGTAGTTAGAATGTGATGATTGATCCTGTACTGAAACCATTGTAGTTTAGAGTTTTTAGTGATTCGGAAAGGAAGTTTATAGATCTGTTTCCATGACTCCTCACTGATAGTATAATTTTCCCACTTTTGTTTGCCAGTTGGTATAACATTGTTTTTACAAAGTATATTGTACATGTCTTTAGCTCCTTTCTTACTTTTAAGTATAATTATTAAGTTCAATGGGATATATGGGTACGGTACTGATATATGTGTATTAAATTGTTGAAATTGATGTAGGTCTTTTGAAATTACAGATACTAAGCCCTGGTATTTTAGAAAATTGCATCGTATATTATATCACTATCTTAGTGTGGCCATACTATGTATACACTTTGTCTGTATAAACTGGATGAAACGAAGGATAGTGGTACGTAATTTTGAGACCTACATTTCCCATGGACATTTATAATTTAATGTCATTGATGAAACCGGCAATATAAACATAGCTTTGGATCTTAAATCCAACGCTACTAGACCCGCATACCACTTCATACAAGTATTGACTTTTGCTGTCGCAGCAACTTTCCCCGGAATATAATTGGAATTTTGAATCTATTTCAAATTGTTTAAATTGTTTTAGAATGCAAATTGAAAATAGTTTTCATGATATAACTAGTATGAAGTAATTTACAATCTTTCATCTATATAACTTTGTATTCACAATAAGCAGAAACAATTGATGTCGCAATTTGATAATGACATGTAATCGTTTGATTGAATTTGAAATCACATTACGAACGTTAATATTGATTTCATCTACATCCACATGACAAATGAAACGTTCCGGCAAAGACAAAAAAAAAAGGCACATAGACAAATACATATATGCAAATATGCATCCATACTACGACACTCGCCCGTCCAGTGGTTAATTTCATCCTTTAAGTTGTACGTTATTGTTGCAGCTGTCTCACCATTCAGCCTCTGTGCCCCTATACAAACGTGACAAGATCCTTAGTGAAAGACACTATACATGTTCTATCATAAGTCGTACAAGAACAAACGCTAAAAGGAGTGCTTCTGAAAAAAAGTTGGTGTACAGTATTGAGCTAATCATATGTTCCATAAATATAGAACAGCAGTCCCCAAACAAAAGCAAATGCTGGGGAGGAAATGGCATCCTGATCAATGGTGAATATAGTCTTACGAACAATATCGACCCTGGATATAAACACTTTCCTACCTTAATCACTATGTTCAAATCGAAATTGGTCCCATCAATTGTAATTGGTCCCATCAATTGTAATTGGATTTCCTGTATGGCTGTGTATTTGAAATTGACATTCAAGGTTAAATTGAACATCGAGGTTTTGTTACAATCTTTGTATAAGGAAGATTTCCTTGTATTAGAAATAGATATTTGTTAAGGTACAACGGTAAATAATCAATTAAAGAAAATCTGAAACAACCCTGAACTGTTCGTCCCTTGACATTAAACATGTGTTTCTTTCCAATTTATTTCTGGAAGTAAAACGCACAACAAGCGCTTAGTAACATTTGTTAAATCAAAGGAGGGAAACATTCCAGAGGGTGAACATTCCAGAGAGTGAACATTCTACAGGTTAAACAATCCAGAGAGAAAACATTCTAGAGGGTAAACATTCTAGAGGGTAAATATTCTAGAGGGTAAACATTCCAGAGGGTAAATATTCTACAGGGTCAGAGGGTGAACATTCTAGAGGGTAAACATTCCCGACGGTAAACATTCCAGAGGGTGAACTTTCCAGAGGGTGAACATTCCAGAGGGTGCACATTCCAGAGGGTGAACATTTTAGAGGGTAAACATTCCAGAGGGTAAACATTCCAGAGGGTAAACATTACAGAGGGTAAACATTCCAGATGGTAAACATTCCAGAGTTTAAACAATTCAGAGGGTAAACATTCTAGAGGGTAAACATTCCATCGGAGTTTTCATTCCAGAGGGGAAAATATTCCAAAGGGTTAACATTTCAGTTTATGTTAATTCTGTTGGAAGCTGTGTTGACCTAGATATCAGTTTATGTTAATTCTTTATGAAGCTGTGTTGACCTAGATATCAGTTTATGTTAATTCTGTAGGAAGCTGTGTTGACCTAGATATCAGTTTATGTTAATTCACTATGACGCTGTGTTAACCTAGATATTAGTTTATA
>NW_018407033.1:71810-72248 GCF_002113885.1 Mizuhopecten yessoensis | reverse complement strand
CTAAGAAGCTGTGTTGACCTAAATATCAGTTTATGTTAATTCTCTTTGAAGCTGTGTCAACCTAGATATCACTTAATGCTAATTCAGTAGGAAGCTGTGTTAACCTAGATATCAGTTTTTGTTAATTCTCTTGGAAGCTGTGTTAAACTAGATATCATTTTATGTTAATTCTGAAGGAAGCTGTGTTAACCAAGATATCAGTTTATGTTTATTCAGTAGGAATCTGTGTTTACCTAGATATCAGTTTATGTTAAGCTGTGTTTACCTAGATATCAGTTTATGTTAATTCTCCATCAAGCTGTGTTAACCTGGATATCAGTTTATGTTAATTCCCTATGAAGCCGTGTTAACCTAGATATCAGTTTATGTTAATTCTCTATGAAGCTGTGTTTACGTCGATACCAGTTTATGTTAATTCTCTAGGAAGCTGTGTTAATT
>NW_018407033.1:71279-71384 GCF_002113885.1 Mizuhopecten yessoensis | reverse complement strand
CTCTATGAAGCTGTGTTAACTTAGATATCAGTTTATGTTAATTATTTAGGAAGCTGTGTTACCTCGATATCAGTTTATGTTAATTATCTATGAAGCTGTGTTGAC
>NW_018407033.1:68682-69009 GCF_002113885.1 Mizuhopecten yessoensis | reverse complement strand
AATTTTCTAGGAAGCTGTGTTAACCTAGATATCAGTTTATGTTAAATCTGTAGGAAGCTGTGTTAACCTAGATATCTGTGTTTGTTAATTCTCTTTGAAGCTGTGTTAACCTAAATATCAGTTTATGTTAATTCTGTAGGAAGCTGTGTTAACCTAGATATCAGTTTATGTTAATTCTCTAGGAAGCTGTGTTAACCTAGATATCAGTCTATGTTAATTTTCTAGGAAGCTGTGTTAACCTAGATATCAGTTTATGTTAATTTTCTAGGAAGCTGTGTTAACCTAGATATCAGTTTATGTTAATTCTGTAGGAAGCTGCGCTAACAT
>NW_018407033.1:64290-65363 GCF_002113885.1 Mizuhopecten yessoensis | reverse complement strand
AATTCTGTAGGAAGCTGTGTGAACCTAGATATCAGTGTATGTTAAATCAATAGGAAGCTGTGTTTACCTAGATATCATTTTATGTTAATTCTCTATGAAGCTGTGTTAACCTACATATCAGTTTATGTTAATTCAATAGGAAGCTGTGTTTACCTAGATATCAGTTTATGTTAATTCTGTAGAAAGCTGTGTTAATCTAGATATCAGTTTATGTTAATTCTGTAGGAAGCTGTGTTAACCTAGATATCAGTTTATGTTAATTCCGTAGGAAGCTGTGTTTACCTAGATATCAGTTTATGTTAATTCTCTATGAAGCTGTGTTAACCTAGATATCAGTTGATGTTAATTCTGTCGGAAACTGTGTTTACCTAGATATCAGTTTATGTTAATTCTGTAGGAAGCTGTGTTAACATAGATATCAGTTGATGTTAATTCCGTAGGAAGCTGTGTTTGCCTAGATATCAGTTTATGTTAATTCTCTATGAAGCTGTGTTAACCTAGATATCAGTTGATGTTAATTCTGTAGGAAGCTGTGTTTACCTAGATATCAGTTTATGTTAATTCTCTATGAAGCTGTGTTAACCTAGATATCAGTTGATGTTAATTCTGTAGGAAGCTGTGTTTACCTAGATATCAGTTTATGTTAATTATGTAGGAAGCTGTGTTAAGCTAGATATCAGTTTTTTGTTAATTCTCTATGAAGCTGTGTGAACCTCGATATCAGATTATGTTAATTCTGTAGCAAACTGTGTTAACCTAGATATCAGTTTTTGTTAATTCTCTAGGAAGCTGTGTTAATCTAGATATCATTTTATGTTAATTCTGAAGAAAGCTCTGTTAACCAAGATATCAGTTTATTTTAATTCTATAGGAAGCTGTGTTAACATAGATATCAGTTTATGTTAATTCTGAAGAAAGCTCTGTTAACCAAGATATCATTTTATGTTAATTCTGTAGGAAGCTGTGTTAACATAGATATGAGTTTATTTTAATTCTCTAGGAAGCTGTGTTAATCTAGATATCATTTTATGTTAATTCTGAAGAAAGCTCTGTTAACCAAGATATCATTTTAT
>NW_018407033.1:63577-64126 GCF_002113885.1 Mizuhopecten yessoensis | reverse complement strand
ACCTAGATATCAGTTTATGTTAATTCTCTATGAAGCTGTGTTAACCTTGATATCAGTTTATGTTAATTCAATAGGAAGCTGTGTTTACCTAGATATCAGTTTATGTTAATTCTCTATGAAGCTGTGTTAACCTAGATATCAGTTTATGTTAATTCAATAGGAAACTGTGTTTACCTAGATATCAGTTTATGTTAATTCTGTAGAAAGCTGTGTTAATCTAGATATCAGTTTATGTTAATTCTGTAGGAAGCTGTGTTAACCTAGATATCAGTTTATGTTAATTCTGTAGGAAGCTGTGTTAACATAGATATCAGTTTATGTTAATTCCGTAGGAAGCTGTGTTTACCTAGATATCAGTTTATGTTAATTCTCTATCAAGCTGTGTTAACCTAGATATCAGTTGATGTTAATTCTGTAGGAAGCTGTGTTAACCTAGATATCAGTTTATGTTAATTCTCTATGAAGCTGTGTTAACCTAGATATCAGTTTATGTTAATTATGTAGGAAGCTGTATTAACCAAGATATCAGTTTATGTTAATTCAGTAGAT
>NW_018407033.1:60304-61105 GCF_002113885.1 Mizuhopecten yessoensis | reverse complement strand
AGGAAGCTGTGTTAACGTCGATATCAGTTGAAGTTAATTCTGTAGCAAGCTGTGTTAACCTAGATATCAGTTTATGCTAATTCTGTAGGACGCTGTGTTAACCTTGATATAAGTGTATGTTAATTCTCTATGAAGCTGTGTTAACCTAGATATCAGTTTATGTTAATTATGTAGGAAGCTGCGTTAACCTAGATATCATTTTATGTTAATTCTGTAGGAAGCTGTGTTAACCTAGATATCAGTTGATGTTAATTCTGTAGAAAGCTGTGTTAACCTAGATATAAGTGTATGTTAATTCTCTATGAAGCTGTGTTAACCTAGATATCAGTTTATGTTAATGATGAAGGAAGCTGTGTTAATCTAGATATCATTTTATGTTAATTCTGTTGGAAGCTGTGTTAACATAGATATCAGTTTATGTTAATTCTCTAGGAAGCTGTGTTAACCTAGATATCAGTTGATGTTAATTCTGTAGAAAGCTGTGTTAACCTAGATATAAGTGTATGTTAATTCTCTAGGAAGCTGTGTTAACCTAGATATCAGTTTATGTTAGTTCTGTAGGAAGCTGTGTTAACCTAGATATCAGTTTATGTTAATTCAGTAGGAAGCTATGTTTTCCTAGATATCAGTTGATGTTAATTATGTAGGAAGCTGTGTTATTCTAGATATCAGTTTATTTTAATTCTGTAGGAAGCTGTGTTAACCTAGATATCAGTTTATGTTAATTCTGTAGGAAGCTGTGTTAACCTAGATATCAGTTTATGTTAATTCCAGAGGAAGCTGTGTTTACCTAGATATCAT
>NW_018407033.1:58613-58870 GCF_002113885.1 Mizuhopecten yessoensis | reverse complement strand
CTATGAAGTTGTGTTAACCTAGATATCAGTTTATGTTAATTATGTTGGAAGCTGCGTTAAGCTAGATATCAGTTTATGTTAATTCTCTATGAATCTGTGTGAACCTCGATATCAGTTTATGTTAATTCTGTAGCAAACTGTGTTAACCTAGATATCAGTTTTTGTTAATTCTCTAGGAATCTGTGTGAACCTAGATATCAGTGTATGCTAATTCTCTATGAAGCTGTCTTAACCTAGATATCAGTTTATGTTAATTA
>NW_018407033.1:46934-58484 GCF_002113885.1 Mizuhopecten yessoensis | reverse complement strand
GCTGTGCTGACCTAGATATCAGTTTATGTTAATTTTCTATGAAGCAGTGTTTACCTAGATATCAGTTTATGTTAATTCTCTAAGAAACTGTGTTAACCTAGATATCAGTTTTTGTTAATTCTCTAGGAAGCTGTGTTAACCTAGATATTATTTTGTGTTAATTCTGAAGGAAGCTGTATAAAGTTTATGTTAATTCAGTGGGAAGCTGTGTTTACCTAGATATCATTTTATGTTAATTCAGTAGGAAGCTGTGTTAATCTAGATATCAGTTTATGTTAATTCTGTAGGAAGCTGTATTAACCTAGATATCAGTTTATGTTGATTCTGTAGGAAGCTGTGTTTACCTAGATATCAGCCTATGTTAATTCTCTATCAAGCTGTGTTAACCTAGATATCAGTTTATGTTAATTCTGTAGGAAGCTGTGTTAACCTAGATATCAGTTTATGTTAATTATCTAGGAAGCGGTGTTAACCAAGATATCAGTTTATGTTAATTATGTAGAAAGCTATGTTAATATAGATATCAGTTTATGTTAATACTGTAGGAAGCTGTGTTAACATAGATATCAGTTTATGTTAATTCTCTAGGGAGCTGTTTTAACCTAGATATCAGTTTATATTTATTCTCTAGGGAGCTGTTTTAACCTAGATATCAGTTTATATTTATTCTCTAGGGAGCTGTTTTAACCTAGGTATCAGTTTATGTTAATTCTCTATGAAGCTTTGTTAATCTAGATATCAGTTTATGTTAATACTGTAGGAAGCTGTGTTTACCTAGATATCAGTTTATATTTATTCTCTATGAAGCTGTGTTAACCTAGATATCAGTTTATATTTATTCTCTAGGGAGCTGTTTTAACCTAGATATCAGTTTATATTTATTCTCTAGGGAGCTGTTTTAACCTAGATATCAGTTGATGTTAATTCTCTAGGAAGCTGTTTTAACCTAGTTTATGAATATTCTTTAGGAAGCTTTGTTTACGTGGATATCAGTTTATTTTAATTCTCTATGAAGCTGTGTTAATCTAGATATCTGTTTATATTAATTCTGTAGAAAACTGTGCTAACCTAGATATCAGTTTTTGGTAATTCTCTATGTAGCTGTGCTAACCTAGATATCAGTTTATTTTAATTCTGTAGGAAGCTGTGTTAACCTAGATATCAGTTTATATTGATTCTCTAGGAAGCTGTGTTAACCTAGATATCAGTTTATATTGATTCTGTAGGAAGTTGTGTTAACCTAGATATCAGTTTATGTTAATTCTGTAGGAAGCTGTGTTAACCTAGATATCAGTTGATGTTAATTCTCTATGAAGCTGTGTTAATCTAGATATCAGTTTATATTGATTCTGTAGGAAGCTGTGTTAACCTAGATATCAGTTTATGTTAATTCTCTAGAAAGCTGTGCTACCCTAGATATCAGTTTATGTTAATTCTCTATGAAGCTGTGTTAATATAGATATCAGTTTATGTTTATTCTCTATGAAGCTGTGTTAATCTAGATATCAGTTTATATTAATTCTCTAGGGAGCCGTTTTAACCTAGATATCAGTTGATGTTGATTCTCTAGGAAGCTGTGTTAATCTAGATATCAGTTTATGTAAATTCTGTAGAAAGCTGTGCTAACCTAGTTATCAGTTTATGTTAATTCCCTATGAATCTGTGTTAATCTAGATATCAGTTTATGTTAATTCTGTAGAGAGCTGTGCTAACCTAGATATCAGTTTATGTTAATTCTCCAGGGATGTTTGTTAACCTAGTTTAAGTTAATCTTCAAGGAAGCTGTGTTAACCTGGCTGATGTTAATTCTCTAGGAAGCTGTGTAAACCTGCCTGATGTTAATCCTCTAGGAAGCTGTGTTAACCTGGCTGATGTTAATTCTTTAGGAAGCTGTGTTAACCTGGCTGATGTTAATTCTCTAGGAAACTGTGTTAACCTGGCTGATGTTAATTCTCTAGGAAGCTGTGTTTACCTGGCTGATGTTAATTCTCTAGGAAACTGTGTTAACCTGGCTGATGTTAATTCTCTATGAAGCTGTGTTAACCTAGATATCAGTTGTGCACTCTGTACACATGATTTCATCATATTACTGGATTACTCCGTCATGATACCCCCGCAACGAAGTTAGGGGGTGGGGTAGGGGGGTATACTGGAATCACCCTGTCTGGATCTCTATCCGTCTGGATGTCTGGATGTCGTCCACAGTAACTTGTCCGGAAAACTCCTCCTTAACTAAAAGGTGGATTTCATTGAAAATTTGCATGAATGATCGGTATCCTATGTAGTTGTGCACCGGCATTTTAATTTGGGATTTCAACCTTTTTTGATGGAGCCCCTTTGTGCGAAATACTTGTTACTGGTGGGAGACTTTATTGCTTTTCCTTAGTAAGCCTTTACCTTACAGTTCTGGTTACTACTGCTCGGTTTCTTTCTGACAGCTGTCTACTGCTTACAGCAGAGTGATATATCATCACACGTGTGTACATTTTTCAACCAATCTTCAGACTTATAACAAAAAATAATACCATTCTTATTAAGGATTGTAAATATCACTCGATCAGTCAAGATGTATCGGCAGTGACTTCTATTTTCTGGTTAACTAGGTGATGGAAGCTGAGCGGGAAAAGAGGATTAGTGAGGAAAAACATCAGAAAACAACGTTTCGCTGGCGAGACTTAGAAAAGAGGACACATGAATTACAGCGGAAGTTTAAACGAGCTATATCAAACGCAAGGTATGCTGGGACCAGGGTCCAAAGACAAGAGATGCGATTTACGTTGATAAAACACGTCTTAATGTCTTTAAGCAACTGGCGCTTGAATGGAGTGTTGATTTCTTTATAGTGAAATGTTGTAGTGTAAACCTATGTTAGTTGGGAAAGGGGTTTTATATGATGTCTTTGTAGTATGGTGTTGTTTTATACGATGTCTTTGTAGTATGGTGTTGTTTTATACGATGTCTCTGTAGTATGGTGTTGTTTTATACGATGTCTTTGTAGAATGGTGTTGTTTTATATGATGACTCTGTAGTGTGGTGTTGTTTTATACGATGTCTTTGTAGTATGGTGTTGTTTTATATGATGTCTTTATAGTATGATGTTGTTTTATATGATGTCTTTGTAGTATGGTGTTGTTTTATACGATGTCTCTGTAGTATGGTGTTGTTTTATATGATGTCTATGTAGTGTGGTGTTGTTTTATACGATGTCTCTGTAGTGTGGTGTTGTTTAATACAATGTCTCTGTAGTATGGTGTTGTTTTATATGATGTTTTTGTAGTATGGTGTTGTTTTATACGATGTCTTTATAGTATGATGTTGTTTTATATGATGTTTTTATAGTATGGTGTTGTTTTATATGATGTTTTTGTAGTATGGTGTTGTTTTATACGATGTCTCTGTAGTGTGGTGTTGTTTAATACGATGTCTCTGTAGTATGGTGTTGTTTTATACGATGTCTTTGTAGAATGGTGTTGTTTTATATGATGACTCTGTAGTGTGGTGTTGTTTTATACGATGTCTTTGTAGTATGGTGTTGTTTTATAAGATGTCTCTGTAGTATGGTGTTGTTTTATACGATGTCTTTATAGTTTGATGTTGTTTTATATGATGTTTTTGAAGTATAGTGTTGTTTTATATGATGTCTTTGTAGTATGGTGTTGTTTTATAAGATGTCTTTGTAGTATGGTGTTGTTTTATACGATGTATTGTATGGTGTTGTTTTATACGATGTCTTTGTAGTATAGTGTTGTTTTATACGATGTCTTTGTAGTATGGTATTGTAGTATGGTGTTGTTTTATACGATGTCTTTGTGGTATGGTGTTGTTTTATACGATGTCTTTGTAGTATGGTGTTTTTTATAAGATGTCTTTGTAGCATGGTGTTGTTTTTTACGATGGTTTTATAGAATGGTGTTGTTTTATATGATGTCTTTTTAGTATGGCGTTGTTTAATATGATGTCTTTGTAGTATGGTGTTGTTTTATATGATGTCTTTGTGTCTTTGTAGTATGGTGTTGTTTTTTACGATGTCTCTGTAGTATGAGTATGGTGTTGTTTTATACGATGTCTTTGTAGTATGGTGTTGTTTTAGACGATGTCTTTGTAGTATGATGTTGTTTTATACGATGTCTCTGTAGTATGGTGTTGTTTTATATGATGTCTTTGTAGTATGGTGTTGTTTTATACGATGTCTTTGTAGTATGGTGTTGTTTTTTACGGTTGTTTTGTAGTGTGGTGTTGTTTAATACGATGTCTTTGTAGTATGGTGTTGTTTTCTATACGATGTCTTTTTAGTATGGTGTTGTTTTATACGATGTCTTTATAGTATGATGTTGTTTTTTACGGTTGTTTTGTAGTGTGGTGTTGTTTAATACGAGGTCTTTGTAGTATGGTATTGTTTTCTATACGATGTCTTTTTAGTATGGTGTTGTTTCCTATACGATGTCTTTGTAGTACATTTGTATGGTGTTGTTTTCTATACGATGTCTTTGTAGTATGGTGTTGTTTTATAAGATGTCTTTGTAGTATGGTGTTGTTTTTTACGATGGTTTTATAGAATGGTGTTGTTTTATACGATGTCTCTGTAGTATGGCGTTGTTTTATATGATGTCTTTGTACTATTGTGTTGTTTTATACGATGTCTTTGTAGTATGGTGTTGTTTTTTACGGTTGTTTTGTAGTGTGGTGTTGTTTAATACGATGTCTTTGTAGTATGGTGTTGTTTTCTACGATGTCTTTGTAGTATGGTGTTGTTTTCAATACGATGCCTTTGTAGTATGGTGTTGTTTTCTATACGATGTCTTTGTAGTATGGTGTTATATTATACGATGTCTTTGTAGTATGGTGTTGTTTTATACGATGTCTTTGTAGTATTGTGTTGTTTGATACGATGTCTTTGTAGTATGGTGTTGTTTTATACGATGTCATTGTAGTATGGTGTTGTTTTTTACGATGTCTCTGTAGTACATGTATGATGTTGTTTTATACGATGTCTCTGTAGTGTGGTGTTGTTTAATACGATGTCTTTGTAGTATGGTGTTGTTTTCTATACGATGTCTTTGTAGTATGGTGTTGTTTTATAAGATGTCTTTGTAGTATGGTGTTGTTTTTTACGATGGTTTTATAGAATGGTGTTGTTTTATATGATGTCTTTGTAGTATGGCGTAGTTTAATATGATGTCTTTGTAGTATGGTGTTGTTTTATACGATGTCTCTGTAGTATGGTGTTGTTTTATACGATGTCTTTGTAGTATGGTGTTGTTTTATACGATGTCTTTGTAGTATGGTATTGTTTTATACGATGTCTCTGTAGTATGGTGTTGTTTTATACGATGTCTTTGTAGTATGGTGTTGTTTTTTACGATGTCTCTGTAGTATGATGTTGTTTTATACGATGTCTCTGTAGTGTGGTGTTGTTTATGTTGTTTTATACGATGTTTTTTTATATGATGTCTTTGAAGTATGGCGTAGTTTAATATGACGTCTTTGTAGTATGGTGTTGATTTATAAGATGTCTTTGTAGTATGGTATTGTTTTATACGATGTCTCTGTAGTGTGGTGTTGTTTTATACGATGGCTTTGTAGTATGGTGTTGTTTTCTATACGATGTCTTTTTAGTAGGGTGTTGTTTTCTATACGATGTCTTTTTAGTATGGTGTTGTTTTTTACGATGGTTTTATAGAATGGTGTTGTTTTATATGATGTCTTTGAAGTATGGCGTAGTTTAATATGATGTCTTTGTAGTATGGTGTTGTTTTATATGATGTTTTTGTAGTATGGTGTTGTTTTCTATACGATGTCTTTGTAGTACATTTGTATGGTGTTGTTTTCTATACGATGTCTTTGTAATATGGTGTTGTTTTATACGTTGTCTCTGTAGTATGGCGTTATTTTATATGATATTTTTGTAGATGATGTCTTTGTAGTATGGCGTTGTTTTATACGATGTCTTTGTAGTATGGTGTTGTTTTATATCATGTCTCTGTAGTATGGTGTTGTGTTATACGATGTCTTTATAGTATGGTGTTGTTTTCTATACGATGTCTTTGTAGTACATTTGTATGGTGTTGTTTTCTATACGATGTCTTTGTAGTACATTTGTATGGTGTTGTTTTCTATACGATTTCTTTGTAGTATGGGGTTGTTTCATACGATGTTTTTATAGTATGGTGTTGTTTTATACGATGTCTCTGTAGTATGGTGTTGTTTTATTAGTATGGTGTTGTTTCATACGATGTCTTTGAAGAATGGTGTTGTTTTATATGATATTTTTGTAGTATGGGGTTGTTTTATACGATATCTTTGTCTTTGTAGTATGGCGTAGTTTAATATGACGTCTTTGTAGTATGGTGTTGTTTCATACGATGTATTTATAGTATGGTGTTGTTTTATACAATATCTTTGTAGTATGTTGTTGTTTCATACGATGTCTTTGTAGTATGTTGTTGTTTCATACGATGTCTTTGAAGAATGGTGTTGTTTTATATGATGTCTCTGTAGTATTGTGTTGTTTTATACGATGTCTTTATAGTATGGTGTTGTTTTATACAATGTCTCTGTAGTATGGTGTTGTTTTATACAATATCTTTGTAGTATGTTGTTGTTTCATACGATGTCTTTGTAGTATGGTATTGTTTTATACGATGTCTCTGTAGTGTGGTGTTGTTTAATACGATGTCTTTGTAGTATGGCGTTGTTTTATATGATATTTTTGTATTATGGTGTTGTTTTATACGATGTTTTTGTAGTATGGTGTTGTTTTATAGGATGTCTTTGTAGTATGTTGTTGTTTCATACGATGTCTTTGAAGAATGGTGTTGTTTTATATGATGTTTTTGTAGTATGGTGTTGGTAGTATGGTGTTGTTTTATAAGATGTATTTGTAGTATGGTGTTGTTTTATATGATGTCTCAGTAGTATGGTGTTGTTTTATAGGATGTCTTTGTAGTATGTTGTTGTTTCATACGATGTCTTTGTAGTATGGTGTTGTTTTATATGATATTTTTGTAGTATGGTGTTGTTTTATACGATGTCTTTGTAGTATGATGTTGTTTTATACGATGTTTTTGTAGTATGATGTTGTTTTATACGATGTTTTTGTAGTATGGTGTTGTTTTATACGATGTCTTTGTAGGATGGTGTAGTTTTATATACGATGTCTTTATACCAGGGTCCGGTTGATACGATGTCGTTGTAGTATGTTGTTGTTTCACACGATGTCTTTGTAGTATGGTGTTGTTTTATATGATGTATCTGTAGTATGGTGTTGTTTTATACGATGTCTTTGTAGTATGGTGTAGTTTTATATACGATGTCTTTATAGCAGGGTCCGGTTGATACGATGTCGTTGTAGTATGTTGTTGTTTCATACGATGTCTTTGTAGTATGGTGTTGTTTTATACGATGTCTTTGTAGTATGGTGTTGTTTTATACGATGTCATTGTAGTATGGTGTTGTTTTATACAATGTCTCTGTAGTATGGTGTTGTTTTATACCATGTCTCCTTAGTATGGTGTTGTTTTATATGATGTTTTTGTAGTATGATGTTGTTTTATACGATGTTTTTGTAGTATGGTGTTGTTTTGTATGATGTTTTTGTAGTATGGTGTTGTTTTATATGATGTTTTTGTAGTATGGTGTTGTTTTATAAGATGTTTTTGTAGTATGGTGTTGTTTTATATGATGTCTCTGTAGTGTGGTGTTGTTTTATACGATGTCTTTGTAGTATGGTGTTGTTTTATATGATGTCTCTGTAGTGTGGTGTTGTTTTATACGATGTCTTTGTAGTATGGTGTAGTTTTATATACGATGTCTTTATAGCAGTGTCCGGTTGATACGATGTCGTTGTAGTATGTTGTTGTTTGATACGATGTCTTTGTAGTATGGTGTTGTTTTATATGATGTCTCTGTAGTGTGGTGTTGTTTTATACGATGTCTTTGTAGTATGGTGTTGTTTTGTACGATGTCTTTGTTGTATGACGTTGTTTATTACGATGCCTTTATAGTATGGTGTTGTTTTATACGATGTCTTTGTAGTATGGTGTTGTTTTGTACGATGTCTTTGTTGTATGACGTTGTTTATTACGATGTCTTTATAGTATGGTGTTGTTTTATACGATGTCTTTATAGTAGGGTCCGGTTTATACGATGTCTTTGTTGTATGGCGTTGTTTTATACGATGTCTTTATAGTATGGTGTTGTTTTATACGATTTCTTTGTAGTATGGTGTTGTTTCATACGATGTCTTTGTAGTATGGTGTTGTTTTATATGATGTCTTTGTTGTATGGCGTTTTTTTATATGATGTCTTTGTAGTATGGTGTTGTTTTATACGATGTATTTATAGTATGGTGTTGTTTTATACGATGTCTTTGTAGTATGTTGTTGTTTTATACGATGTCTTTGTCGTATGGTGTTGGCAACACGGATTTGACACAAATGCAATTGAAATAGAACATTTTTAAAAACTGGTGTCGATCCCGTTGTTACTGGAATTGTTTGCGATCTATTAACAATGGATGTATTTTTCAGGAGTTACTTTGAGATGAAGCAACAACTGGACTTGCGGCTACAGGTTTGTAGATGACAGTAGTGGTATTTTGTTCGTAAGACATTCAGAAATGATACAGAAAGGTAGTTTATTTAAATTACATGTAAAGAGAAATAAGATTTTTTTTACCAGAAGAATAAATTGATCTCAGTTTAGAGATATTATTAGTTTTTAAGTATTTGATGTTTATTCATCAGGATTTCATCAATAATAACCCATCATTGCTTGCAAATGTAAATAATATAAACAATGGATTTCTATTTGAGATAGCAACAGAAGCAGAACGTGCTGGACCTACAGCAAGCTATTAAGGGCTATAAAGTCAAGTATGCTGACACTCTTCGAACGCTGGAACAAATATCGGAGTCAATTCACGAATCAAGACGTCAAAATCTGATACTCATGTTTCCAAGGCAACCGGGTGTTGGAGCTGAATCTACAAATGTCTCGCCCAGTTTGTCCGAGCTGACCCTAGGTATGGTTGTAATATTACTATAAAAACTAGCTACATCTCGATAGTTCAAACACGTAGATCAATGACAAAAAATCAGCTACATTATTTTTCTTAAGAAAAATAAGCGTATATTAATTTTTAACGAATTCATTATTCAATTTATAGTAAGCGTTCAGAGATGTGTTTAATGGTAATCAAGGTCTGGATTATCATCATATATAATCTCGCGTACTGTCAATCATATTGAAATAAGTTGACCATTTCAATCTGATAACCACCAACGGTTAATATTTTATGCAGAAAAACTTGAAGATAGACAAACGTGGATGACCGATGAGGAAATGTTTCATGATGACGATGTGGACGAGGATTTCCAGAAGTCATCAATACATTCCGCAGATTCCTTTGTTTCATTGGATGCTGTGTCAGAACTTACCTCAAGTAACAGTGACATCACAAAACAAGTGAGCTCAAGTGTTGATGAGGTCATGGTTAGGGGCATGGTCAACAACAGATTGGGAAATTCCCATGAAGGGATAGGACTACTGGGTGCTAAATCCTTCTGTGACAAAACTGAGCCTGAACGCAAAACTGAGCCTCAACGCAAGGACGAATATGCGGAGAGTGAACGTGAAAGGGGAGTGCAGGAGGAGATCCACTACTACGACACACTTACAGATAATGTAGGACGTTTATCAGTGTGTGGAGGTAATGACACGACAGAGAGCGGTCTCAAACAGGTTCATAACACACTCCACGACGATCAGGTGCTACACGCTCACAACAAAACTAGTCACTCGTGTGGAGCCACAAGGGAGAATCCACCACTGTTACAACTTAATACAAAACATTTACAAAGAAACCAATTTTACACCGTTAAAGGAGAATATCAACAAAACGATACTAGAAATACTAGTGATTTACTAAAACATTAATTAAAATTGAGAATTGAGAACAACAGACACTGCGCCACTGTTGTGGGGACACGCGTTGTCACCATATAGCTAGTGGATTATGGACCAAATCAATGTGTGACGTTCCCAGAACAGATACAATATCTACAAAATACGAGGTACTAGATAAGGAGACCTGTATTTACATGGCACCTTATCTATATTGTTAGCTGGTGAGATGATAGTCCGTGACTGATACGATGAAGTAGGTTTATACTTCAGTTAGCTACTGGTATACATCTTAAACTATCTCTGGTGACGGTAAGATGTTTAATCTGTTCAATACATTACTATTACACATATAAAACAATACTTACTTGTATTTATTTTTTTCATCGCTCTGCACACGTAAACTAGGATTAATGCAAAGATTGAAACACATAAACATTTGATCATGAAAAGGGGGATAACTCTCATATAATGCATTACTCATTATTACTGCAATATTCACTGTAACTCGAATACACAACTTACGATTACTCACTGTTACTCGAATGTACAACGTACCAATACTGGCTGATACTGAAACAACTTAAGATTCCTCCCTGTTACTCGAATGTTCAACGTACCAATACTGTCTGCTACTGAAACAACTTAAGAAGATAACTCCCTGTTAGTCGAATGTCCAACGTACCAATACTGGCTGTTACTGAAACAACTTAAGAAGATTACTCCCTGTTACTCGGATGTCCAACGTACCAATACTGGCTGATACTGAAACAACTTATGATTACTCCCTGTTACTCGAATGTTCAACGTACCAATACTTGCTGTTACTGAAACAACTTAAGATTACTCCCTGTTAATCGACTATTCAACGTACCAATACTGACTGATAATGAAACAACTTAAGATTACTCACTGTTACTCGAATGTACAACGTACCAATACTGGCTGATACTGAAACGACTTAAGATTACTCCCTTTTACTCGAAAGATCAACGTACCAATACTGGCTGTTACTGAAACAACTTAAGAAGATTACTCCCTGTTACTCGGATGTCCAACGTACCAATACTGGCTGATACTGAAACAACTTAAGATTCCTCCCTGTTACTCGAATGTTCAACATACCCCTACTGGTTGTTAATGAAACGACTTTAAATTACTCCCTGTTACTCGAATGTTCAACTTTACAATACTGGCTGTCACTGAAACGACTTAAGATGACACCCTGTTACTCGAATGTTCAACGTACCAATACTTGCTGTTACTGAAACAACTTAAGATTACTCGCTGTTACTCGAATGTTGAACGTACCAATACTGGCTGTCACTGAAAGGACTTAAGATGACACCTTGGTACTCGAATGTTCAACGTACCAATACTGTCTGCTACTGAAACAACTTAGAAGATTACTCCCTGTTACTCGAATGTTCAACATACCCATACTGGTTGTTAATGAAACGACTTTAAATTACTCCCTGTTACTCGAATGTTCAACGTTACAATACGGGCTGTCACTGAAACGACTTAAGATGCCACCCTGTTACTCGAATGTTCAACATACTGTCTGCTACTGAAACAACTTAGAAGATTACACCCTGTTACTCGAATGTTCAACATACAAATACTGGCTGATTCTGAAACGTTTTG
>NW_018407033.1:18586-42213 GCF_002113885.1 Mizuhopecten yessoensis | reverse complement strand
ATGAATTATTTGAAATAATTAATCATGGCCATGAACAAAAATTACCCAATTTTTGGGGATATTTCATGGCCATGAATTTATTCAATTATTTAAAATAATTTTAAATCGCTGCATGCAGCCATGAACAAAAATGAAACAATATTTCATGGCCATGGTTTTCATATAAAAAATGAGTTCAGTAAAACTTAAAATAATTGAAATAATTCATGGCCATTACTTTTTGTCATTAATCATGCATCAGTTAACGTTACCAGTACAATTTCTTTTCCATGCTGTATTTATCCGGCATTAAGCCAATGTCTGGTAATAAGTCCATCCATGTCTATTGCAGCTCAATAAAAATGCTTACTAATGGTATTTCATTTTCCTGCAATAAGCCCATTCCCCTAATTCGAGTCAAGAGTTTATGTGCTGCCCCCCCCCCCCCGGCTTATTGCAGGATAAGTACTGTATATTAATAGCTATAATGGTTTTAAACACTAAAAAAAAATGACCATGACATTTTAACCAACTTTGATCATCGCTCAGTATTTTGCACTTTAAATTAAAGAAACCACAATATCCAAATATAACTAATTAACAAAACTTTTAATTAAAAATGGAGAAATAACGTAAATACATGCATGTAGATCTGGGTGTTTCTGCTACTGTTTCATGTGCATGCAAGCTGACTGCCTGTATCAACATCATGGTTACACAGCTGTACACTGGTCTCTCTAGCTTCGAGTATGGAGAAACAAAATCTTTAACCATTCATAGACTATGAATGTTAAAAAAATATTATTCAATCCCTTATATATACATATGTGTTATCTCATGTAATGTTCATGAACTATGTGTAGGCTGTAATCTACAGTCTATCCTACTTATTTTGGTTTCCATTTTTTCAAGATTCTGAACGAAATATTTTGACTGATTTTCAAAATTCTCATACCATTTAATTTGTTACACTCGCCAAGTCGTTATTAATAGGACAACATAAACACATAAACCTGTCTGATGAAATTCACATTTAAAAAAAATCTTCTACAATTACTAGCTAGAAACAATTGGCGCACAACTTTCCAGAAAATGACATTTGGACCAGTTTTTGCTAGTATTCGGGAAGAGAAAAATATTTTCATTATTGATTTCAATACAAATGTTTTAAGTAATTCTACTACGACTAAGAAGGTGTAATAAAATGATGTAAACATTTTAAAAATCTGTGGATTTTAATATTGCGTTCATAATCTCAAAAAAGCGGAAACCAAATTTAGTGGGATAGATTTTAGTCTACGTACTGTACATACCGATACTACTTAATACATGTATAGCTAGGTGCTATGTGTACATACTGCTAATACTAGTGGTACAAGAGACTAGCTACTAATTGATACATTTGTTACGGTAACAGTGATTTTGATCCGTATCTAGGCCATTTGCCATCCTCTTAATAAAAATGTACTTAAGGTTTTAGAAAAACATCTGCTCATATTTAACCAAATTAATGTCACAAAGAATTTGTATAAAAAGCGTGTCCTAAATTCCGAAAACACTGATCATGATCATGAATGTCCAGCACAATCACAGAGATTCAAGTAATAAATTTCAAACTATGCATAGTATTTATATTTCTCATATTTTGCAGTTTAATGGCACTTTTCCACTATTGCAAAACCATAACAATTCATTTTCTACAGCTGTAACTAAAGGCGGTGAAAGGTTTCCGACACTGTTATATGAATATGACATATTTTCTCCATCTAATTTTGTCTTCCACAAGGAAGTGTCCTTATCAGACACAGAATCAAACCATTTCACATATGCAATGTTGTTTATCTTTTGACTGTTTTTGTTTTCATGTTTTACGAAAAACTAAATTTGTCCAAACACCACAAACTTTCCAGATGTCAGTTTCTGTTGTGGAGTTCCTCGTTCACATTCAGAACATACATAAGAAGAAACAGTTTTAGCCGTTTTTAATTCTTTCGTTGAACATGTGTATGTAATAATCCGTTTCGTCTTAGGATGTTCTTCCCGGTGAGTGTAGTATTTCTTCAACAAACAGTTTTCAAGCGATCGGTCACATGTGATGTTGTTGTCATCACATATCTTATGAATAGACACAGAGTCTCTCTTTTTGGGAACAAACAGTTTGCTTACACATTTTCCTTTAGAACTTCCAGAATCTTTGCAGCTAGGACTCGATTCAGTATCAACAGAATCAAAGTACGGTACATGTTCTACACAATCATTGGAAGGGATACGGTTACTGGCTACCATAAACTGACACCAGTCATATATAAGGAACGTTTCTATCGCCGTAGCTTCAGGATAGCGCATATTTAATCTACGTTTACACAACCACGAGTTGAAACGTTCGAAAACAAACATCCATGTACTATATACAGGCCCGTACAATTTAAGTCCGTCTGGTATGTGATGTAACAAATGAGTAGTAATATTCTGTAAAGAGAGTGGGAAGTCTCGTTCTAACGCTGCCAATGACCTATTCAGTTTAACTTCAATGTCATCAAGTTCATCCAAGTCTTGGTTTTCTCTACATAAATCACTAACACTATCAAACAAATCATACAAAGTGTGTCTGCATTTGTCTGATAACAAGCCTTTCAAACAGAACTTAAATATTCCTTGACAGGCGATTTGTTTCCAATCGTGAGATTTGAGGGAGCCAGGCTTACTAAAAAAGGGAGACGGCTTTAATCCAAATCCTAACGGTGGGCGAATACTTTTAGCTCTTGTATCAGCACATTGGATCTCTTCTTTAGTTAGCATGAACGGATATGCTTTCTCGTTACATGATTGAGACTTGCGCTTCTTTGGCCTAGGAGGTGTTTCCAATTCTTCAACATTGTTAGCATCTCTAGATGATGGATCAATAACGTGAAGTCTTCTTTCATGTTTTTCTGTTTCTAAAATCTTTGTCAAATTTATATTTCTACAGGTTAACAAGTTCATGATATTCTGAACAATGTCTTTTATAGTATGACAAGCGTCCGGCTTGCTTTCAACGATTCTGTTGTGATCAGGAAGGCGTGACAATGGATATGTACTTTTACACCCTGTAGCTGTAGCAATAACACTGGCCTACGTTTTGTTTTTTGCATGTTCGAATGCATTACGATACACCTCTTCTTCAACTATAGAACGCACCTTTGGACGCTGAGTGTGATCACTTTCTTTAGACACAAAATGTGAATTGTCGCTTCTGATGGGGTCATCCCTCTGTAAAAATGACCTGTTTGAAAGGTATATCACTTTGTCCAGATGTTTACACCGTTTTCCTCTTATCAAGCACCAATGACATCCAGGAACACTGCCACTGCCATGTTGTTTAAATAATTTACTTAGTCCTGGGTAATCTAAAACATGTAGCAACAGCTTTATCTTCACATCAACATGACCGTTGTGATATGCACTATATGCTGTACATTCAGTCAAGTACAGCAATTCATCGACAAGTACTTCCACATAACCATCTTGTGAAGTGGCTTCAGACCTTCCGTTACCTGGAATGATCCCGACAAGGTTGATATTACCAAATGAATTCCTCATGTGTCGTGGAAGATTCAGCACTGTTAGCATTATTGGCGTCATCGAGTAAATGACCCCAATGTTGTGAAAAGGATTAACCCCATCCATTTCCAAAGCCATCGATATTCCCATTTTGTCGCCCTGGAAATATCCTGCTGGTGAATACAGTGTCCTCCAAGCTGGTGAATGGTGTATATCCCCCATTTCAGTGTCATCATAACTATCTCCAGGATGTGATTGCACAATTTTAGCCAAGTTAGTTTCCCCGTAATATCTAGCAAGTCTTGGACCGATTGGTACATATATAAATGTTTTGTTAGCGACGCGCTCATCAGCATATCGATCATGCTGACAGGTTGGACATTGGCTCAAATTAGCATAATGGAATTTGCTGGTATCTCGAAACACAACACAGTCATTGATGCACACATGGTATTTTTTCTTTTTCACAAGGTATGACTCTATCAACTTTCTGGCCTCATAGTAAGATGATGTTAAAATGTCCTGAGAATCACACTGCAATCTTTTTTGTAGCTGCAAACTTTCTGTAAAAGATTGCTTACTTGATGACGGATGCGCTGTAAACAGGTGAAAGTTCATTGCCAATCATTGCAATAAGGTAAGATCGGAATTGGGTAACTTTTGTACTGCTACACCGCTGCTGTATACAGTTTTATTGTATTCACAAGACCAGGGCAAACTACTGCAGCTGTCTTCAGGATCACTTTCATTACTTGATTCATCAGAACTAGTTTCATCCTCTATACTGTCCGTGTCTTCATGAAAACAGACATCTGAAGTAGCACTGTCGTCGTCCTCTTGGAAATGAAGGTTGTTGACAATATCAGAACTGCAAAAGATCAAAATATAAAATTTATAATAAACCTCAAACTATGCCATTTTTATTTATTTTTTTATTTGCTCAAATGACGTCTATTTTACGAGAGCTGTTCCATCAATGTAATTTCCCGATAATATTCACACAAAACGTAATATAATAATAATAATCTGATATATTTACGTATTTTAAATGTAAAATAAAATTGACAGTAACTTACAAACTGTTGAACAGGCTGGGCATTCCCCCGGAAAGTCAAGACAATCTTGACTTTGTGAGAGGTCTTTGTATTTTCCGGTTGAATGCACTTGATTTCTACTTCCAGTTTCCTATCTGAATTTTGAATCTTCCAATTTTCATTCGATTAAAATGTCATGAAATACGACAATAAACAGAAATTGTTCAACCAAAAGTTGTTTGTGATAACCAATAGATATAACGGTTTTCAATAACAAAAGTGAAATCGAAAATTCAGATTTTTCATATGAATAGGAAACTGAAAGTAGAAATCATCAAGTGCATTCAACCGGAAAATGCATGGTTCGACTTTCCGGGGGAATGTTTTGTATTGAGATTTTTCACAACATACAAAATGGAAGTAAATAAATACAAGTACGAGTAATTTAATGATATTGAACAGACATGGNGGGGGGGGGGGGGGGGTGCAGTCGAATTACAAGCGTTCGCGGATTACATGATGATGCCAAGTAATAAAAATAATTTGTAAACATGTGATAAAATGAGCATATACCTCTCTTCTTCTTGGACTGTTTCCAATATATGAGATTCAGATCCTTCAGCGTCCGACGCCGATGTAAAATAGCAAGCTGCCGCGGCCTGTGCATCGTCTTCGGAGTCGGAATTTCCGTTGGACGGTACTTTCCATGGAGAGGAAGTTGGTGAGTCTTCGCTACCATATTTTTGTAAATGTTTACGAATAATACGAGCGTCGATTAATGTATTTCTTGATCGGCAAATGACACAATGACATCGCTTCAGTGGCATAGGCTTCACCTGCTAACTCGCTAAACAGCATGGTTAGTCATCACCTCGCATGTACAAAAGCGACCCGTGACAAACGCACATATGACCAAGATTTGAGATTGGTAGTAGACGTGTTCTGATTGGTCAATTGCAAGATACAGTTGCGTCCCACGATTTAATTGGTTTAATTATTATTTTGACCCGCCATAAATTCACAGCGAAAATGGACGACCTCAGTGAAGAAGGGAAGAAGATTATAGAAGGTTTGTAAAATTATTTAATGGATCAAATACGCGTCCTACTAAAGCCTGGACGGGCCCGGATGGGCCCGGACCGAGTAAAGACGTTGTTTGTAGACCCATGCATGCATGTGATTAACTTTACGGGCGTCCATCAAAGCAAACAGTCTATCCCACGTGTTTCGGTTTCGCCTTTTTTTAGTCAAGCTCAAAGTCAAAAGTTTTAATTAAAGTCGGATCCCTGGGAATCCCTCAGTTGAGAGACATTTTTGCCTATAATTTCATAAGTTTTATATTGCAATTTTTATTGCGACTGGCATTTATAGTATTATTCTAATCAATATTTACAAAAGAAGTGTTTCTCTAATTTTTAAACATTGGACATTACAACCACTTTTTTAATATTGCTCATATACAGTATACAGTAAATGTCATCTCATGCCAGTTGCAAAAAAAATTGCAATATAAAAAACTTAATGAAATTATAGAGGCAAAATTGTCTCTCAACTGAGGGATATTTATCATATTACCCCCCAAACTGAGGGGTAATCTCCCAATCAGGGGTCTCCCAATCAGGGGTTTAGTCCCAACCTGTTTATAGCATTCACCGAGTCGTAACAGGAAAGCATAAACATGTGACGTCAGATAAAATTTACATTTGAACAAAATTTCCTGTCTAAGACTACTGCAGTAAAAATGGGTCACACTCAAAAGCGGCCATAAGCGTCCACTCCAGTCCACATACGATATCATAACAAATACTAAATAAAGTAAGCGACATCTCAAGATATGCTGTTTGTATGCATATAAATAATACATCTATATTAAAAAAAAAAAATCGATATGTTGAAAATTGACCGAGTTATGAGCGATTTACTTTTTGTAGTGCATGCCGTGACAGACATGTGTATTGACATTACCAGTAATGAAGAGTCCTCATAACTCGGTGAATAAACAATATATCCAACTAAAACTTTTAATATGTACAGTCGAACCTCGTTATCTCGAAGTCGACAGGGTCGTGGGAAAACTTCGAGTTATCCGAGTATTCGAGTTATGCGGGTTCATAGATTTGGTATGAAATTTGCTGTTTGGACATAGCACTAGCAGTTGTTGGTTTTATTAATAGTTAATGATTTTAATCAATCGATAAATGATATACGTAATCAATATAACAAATACAGCTATGTAATTTTACAATAAACACGCTCTCAAAAATAGAGTAAGTTATTTCAGAAAACGTACTTTCGTTTTTAAACGCGATCAAAACGGTTGGACCCTTTTGTGAATTCGTTATTAAATATGTACGGGCCTAGTGATAACATGTTGTTTTTGGCTAGTATAGATCTTGGCAAATCTTTCCAGGTCTGCATTTGTATTTGTAAGTTCGTCAAGTTTTACTTCTGAAGTGTTACATTTCAAACCGAACTATCCCGCTGTCTCTGATCTCGTAGTTTACAATGCGGAAATGAAAGTGCGCAAGTCTAAAACAAATCACTGTAATGGAGCGTACACATAGTTGAATCTGTAAATGAAAACACACAAAAAAATTATATCGTACATGTGACACATTGATTCATTAAAGCCAAATATGACACCTGACACCTCCTCAACTCGATGTAATCAACAGCAATTATCGTTTTGTTCTTAAATCTCTCGATCGACTTTCAAAGCCATACTGGCTCCTGTAAAAACATGAACCCGTAAAGCTGTCCTAGGTTGTGATTTTAACTGTGGAACTCTTTTATGCATGACCACGCTTTGTGACCAATTTTCCGGTTTGCACTGTCGTCTGTTTAGGTGTACAAATCATTAAACGGACTCGCAGTAAGTACAGATTACTGTTGATCAACATTGATGCAGTTTGTTTTTTATTATGAATAACATGGTTTTGACAGTCCGTAAACTTTACAGTCCTAAGCTTTATTGTAAATTCTTTTTTACTGATTTCATGCTAGTCTACTTACGAAAGATGTTCATAAACACGGAATGGCGAAATGTCGTACTTTTGCGTTTTATTTGTATTAAAGAATTAACAAGTGACAAAATGAAATTTGGATACTATGTTGGATTAACGCTATTGAAACCAATATTTTACTTCGAGGTATCCAAGTTTTTCGACTTTTCAGGGTTCGAATTATCAGAGTTTTATTTACTAAGATAAAGAACAGATTTGGCCGGGACCGGAGAAATACTTCGAGATAAACGGGGTCTTCGAGTTAAAAGAGTTCGAGATAACGAGGTTCGACTGTATGTATTATAATCATATAAAAAACATATCTGGTGATGTCGCTGACTTTATCTAGTTTTTCAAAAGATATCAGCTGTGGACTCTACATTACTGGTAACGTCAATGGACATGTCTGTCACGGCATATATTACAAAAAGTAAATCGCACATAACTCGGTCAATTTTCAACATATCGAAATAAAATTTTAAATATATATGTATTATATACATATAAACAATATATCTTGAGATGTCTCTTACTTTATTCAGTATTTTTTATGATATCGTCTGTGGACTGGAGTCGACGCTTATGGCAGCTTTTAAGCGTCCAACAATAATTATTGTTGCAGAAAAATGATGTTTGGGTGCGTTTTTATTAGTAGTCTCGAAGAGAAAAATATTTTTATTTCGCACTTCATTACAAATGTTTTTTTTATAAATTCTCTTACGACTTGGCCAGTGTAACAATGTGGTGTAATAATGTTAAAAATTGGTTAAATATGTTTTTTTTACAATCTCAAAATGACGCAAACCAAAACAAGTGGGATAGACTGTAGAGGCATGTATTTGTTTGGCTTTATCAAAATAGAAAATAGTCTTGAATCAGTGGACAGTTATAAAGAGATATACTTTTTTATAAAAGTACAAAGGGATATTATTTTTCAATAAAAAAAATGTAATTTTCTTTCATTTTCGGATGACAGGTTGACAAAAGAGATGGTAAAGAAATTTACACAAGAAGATATCATGGAATTCACCTCTTTTCGTGATAGATACATAATACGGCAACTGACAAAAAATGCATGCAACAATGATTCATCTGATGAGAATGACCTACAACCTGATGACAGTCCACAGGCATCAACAGTTTCAACACCTCTGAAACCTACTGAAACCTCCACAGCTGAAACGGAAAGTAATTCTCTACATTTAAACTTTACTGCAGAAGAGCTCTTGAGCAAGAAAAGAAAGAATCACAAGGCTTCAGGTGCTCAACGATTCTTTACGAGTCTACTGAAAGATAGTGCTGTGAATGCAAGAATCTGGAAAAAGGCCCATAGACTCTCAAACACTCTGGACCGAAAAAAGGATACATTCCTTTCATATATTATTAGAGGGGCTCCTCAACTTCAGAGTAAAGAAACAGAAGTTTGGAAGCGACTGGGAGAATCTCTCCAAAACAGACGCAAGTACATCAAAGATAAAGAAGACGGCAAACGAGTTAAGCAGAAGAAGTCTGCAAATGATTCGACTAGACAGCTGGACGTAACAGATTTTCTCATCATTCAAGGTGGGCAAGAAATTGATCTGATGGACAGAGCAAAAAAAAGAAAGATAGCAAGGGGAATTTATCTTGGGAGAAAAGATACTGTTTACTCAGAAATAGTTATCAAGGAACTGAAAGACATTCAAAACATTCAAGATGATGACTTGGAACTTCCAGTTGCAGCAGGCATTGATTCTAAAATAACAACATTATGTGAAGAGGTTGTCAAATGCGTAGTTGTGTGGAAGACTTCAAGGCTCCAACTTGTGGGAAGACCCTTACAGGAGAAGAAAAAACCTGCTAGTACTAGTACTGGAAACACCAAGTCGACTGCGAGTGCCCATTCTTCCAAAGCTGCTGGTAGTAGTACTAGTCCTGGAAACACCAAGACGACTGCGAGTGCCCATTGTTCCAAATCTGCTGGTAGTTGTGGTACTGGAAACACCAAATCACCTGCGAGTGCCCATTCTTCCCAATCTGCTGGTAGTTGTGGTACTGGAAACACCAAATAGACTGCGAGTGCCCATTCTTCCCAATCTGCTGGTAGTTGTGGTACTGGAAACACCAAATAGACTGCGAGTGCCCATTCTTCCAAAACTGCTGGTAGAAGTACTAGTGCTGGAAACACCAAGTCATCTGCGATTGCCCATTCTTCCAAATAAACTGGTAGTAGTACTAGTTCTAGTACTGGAAACACCAACTCATCTGCGAGTGACAATTCTTCCAAATCTGCTGGTAGTTTTGGTACTGGAAACACCAAATAGACTGCGAGTGCCCATTGTTCCAAATCTGCTGGTAGGAGTACTAGTACTGGAAACAACAAGTCGACTGCGAGTGCACATTCTTCCAAATCTGCTGGTAGTTTTAGTACTGGAAACACCAAATCGACTGCGAGTGCCCATTCTTCCAAATCTGCTGGTAGTTGTAGTACTGGAAACACCAAGTCGACTGCGAGTGCCCATTCTTCCAAATCTGCTGGTAGTAATGTTAGTGATACGTCTGACAAGTCAATCGCAAGCGCCCAGACCCATTTTTCCGACACTAACAGCATCTTCGGCGACGAACATGGCGATTTAGCAGGGATCAAGCTGCAGGGGATAAAACGCCGCCGCAAGGCTAGTTGTGGTCTTGACCTTAAAGATGGAAAGAAAGACATCTGCGTGTTTGAGTGGGCAAAGGGGGACTTATATTTGGGTATGGTCTTTAAGGATTCACATTCAAAAACACAGAAAGTGGTAAATTGCTTAAAACCGATAGGTAAAATTGAAAATGATCACTTACTTTTATCGAACAAAATATTTGGCTCCAAGGTGAAATTCAACAATAATGATGTCCAGGATAATCCTGATTTTAGTTATTGCATGCTTGCCACAGATTTTGCCATCGATGCTGTTGCGGGATGTATTCTTGTCCCAAACAATGATGATTTTTTGGAAATGCTTACACAGGCGTTTCAAGATTATTGATAAAATTAATTCATGATTCATGTGTCAGTATCATGATTCATATCGACATATCTGTTTCAAAGGGACTTCACTTATAATTATGTACAACAAAGTTTCAAGTTTTTTGGCTATCAAGTTTAGTATGATATTGAACAAACATTATGTATAATGGTGCCGTCATCACATGTATACAACAGACTTAGACTTTACGATGCAGTTTTGAACATGAAACTCAAGTTACTTTAATTTCTGATCATTTGAATGAATTGGAATATCGTTGTTATGGCCAACATAATTATGACAACTGTTATTGGCAATAACAATCTAGTTAAAAAGTATTTGTTTTATGTGCTCCGACAGTCACCTATGTTGAAAGAATTAATGTGGATACTAGGTAGGTAATTAGACTTTTCATTTATTCATTAATAGTACATGTAATCATTATTGTATATTGAATACAAAATTATGCAATTAACAAAAATTGGATATTGCTTCAAAATATTGGGGGGGGGGGGGGGCTTTTTGGTGGGTCGCAGCAAATAAAACAAAATTTTTAGAATTTTGCCCCAAGGATATTGTTGTACATGTACGCAAAATTGATATATGCGCGAAATGCTACAGGTGAATGGTACAACAGCCTAATTAAGTGCGAAGATTCAAATTTGTTCATGCCAGTCCTCTGGGGGTCCCCAAGTAGGGGCATGCCCGGGGGTCAAATTTTACTAGACAAAGTGTGCGTCTATGCCCAGTGGGCCTCTTTTTTTTTTTTTTTTGCCAGAATAACTCGAGGTGGAGATTTTGTACCTGTTCATGTTGTTGATCTGAAATGAATGTTTGTTATATTCATTGACTTGAAATGATAGTTTGATGTTCAAATTAAAAAACAATTATCAAGACTATATAGTTTGTGGTGATATAAGAAATTGTTGCTAAAATCTTAATTAATATTGCTGGTCAACTGTTTCTCATGTGCAGGCCCTCCCATACAATTTTTTTTGGAATATGATCTCTTACTGTTACAATATAACACATAATATTGCCCGATTATTGGATGTGAAATACAGACACAAACACCTATGTCATCAATATATTTATTTTGCGTGACTGAAACCATGTAAAAGCCAGGGATACATCTTCAGACCAACTACAATGTCATGTTACAGTACATGTATACTAAATACCAGGAAACTTTTGCTGCAGTTTAACTTTCACCCTAGAACTTGAAGGCAAATTTAAGAATGTGGCGAAAAGGATTTTCCATTGATGGTACACTCTAGCTATAGGTTGGGATGAATTTAAGACGGGGCGAAGAAGGATTTATCAGCTGACGGACGAAAGTTTCCCGGTATACATTACAGTATGCCATTTGAAATTCATATGAAATAATATAGTAGATATGTTTGGTGGTGTAATTTTAACCCCTGTTGATTGTTTCTACCCATGAATTTTGTTCACAAATTTCATGGCCATGAACTTGTATATAGTAGTTATGATTGTCATTCTTCATGTCCAATTGTTCATGGCCAAAGGCCAATTGAATCCTTGAAAAGTTTACTTTTGTCATGGCCATGAAAAACCTATGAAAATGATCAAACCCATGAATTTTTCTTCTTAAAAATTCATGGCCCATGAATTTGGTCGTAATTCATGGGTAGTCATGGCCATGAACATGAAAACACCACTTGTTCATGGCCATGAAAATGGTTGTTGCATGTTTATTCATGGCCATGAAAATGGTTGCTGCCAAGTTTATTCATGGTCATGAAAATGGTTGCTGCCAAGTTTATTCATTGCCATGAAAAATCCACAATTCATGGGTTTCTAAAAATTCATGGGAAAATTCATTGGTTTCTATGAAGGTCATGGCCATGAATTTCGTCGTTTTTCATGGGATTTTTCATGGGTTGCATTCATGGTAATTTCATGGGCAATTCATGGGGTTATGTGCAGTAGTGAATACTGGCTGTCACTGAAAGGACTTAAGATGACACACTGTTACTCGAATGTTCAACGTACCAATACTGTTTGCTATTGAAACAACTTAAGATTACTCCCTGTTACTCGAATGTCCAACGTACCAATACTGGCTGTTACTAAAACGACTTAAGATTACTCCCTGTTACTCGAATGTTCAACGTACCAATAGTTGCTGTTACTGAAACAACTTAAGATTACTCCCTGTTACTCAAATATTCAACGTACCAATACTGGCTGTCACTGAAACGACTTAAGATTATTCCGTAATGCTCGAATGTTCAACGTACCAATACTTGCTGTTACTGAGGCAACTTAAGATAACTCCCTGTTACTCGAATGTTCAACATACCAATACTGGCTGATACTGAAACGATTTAAGATTAATCCCTGTTACTCGAATGTTCAACGTACCAATACTTGCTGTTACTGAAACAACTTAAGATTACTCCCTGTTACTCGAATGTTCAACGTACCAATACTGGCTGTCACTGAAAGGACTTAAGATGACACCTTGGTACTCGAATGTTCAACGTACCAATACTGTCTGCTACTGAAACAACTTAAGATTACTCCCTGTTACTCGAATGTTCAACGTACCAATACTGGCTGATACTGAAACGACTTAAGATTAATCCCTGTTACTCGAATGTTCAACGTACCAATAGTTGCTGTTACTGAAACAACTTAAGATTACTCCCTGTTACTCAAATATTCAACGTACCAATACTGGCTGTCACTGAAACGACTTAAGATTACTCCGTGATGCTCGAATCTTCAACGTACCAATACTTGCTGTTATTGAAGCAACTTAAGATTAATCCTTGTTACTTGAATGTCCCACGTACCAATACTGGCTGTTACTGTAACGACTTCAGATTACTCCCTGTTACTCGAATGTTCAACGTACCAATACTGGCTGTTACTGAAACGACTTAAGATTACTCCCTTTTACTCGAAAGATCAACGTACCATTACTGTCTGCTACTGAAACAACTTAAGATTACTCCCTGTTACTCGAATGTTCAACGTACCAATACTGGCTGTTACTGAAACGACTTAAGATTACTCCCTGTTACTCGAATGTTCAACGTACCAATACTGGCTGTTACTGAAACGACTTAAGATTACTCCCTGTTACTCGAATGTTCAACGTACCAATACTGGCTGTCACTGAAACGACTTAAGATGACACCCTGTTACTCGAATGTTCAACGTACCAATACTGTCTGCTACTGAAACAACTTAAGATTACTCCCTGTTACTCGAATGTTCAACGTACCAATACTGGCTGTCACTGAAACGACTTAAGATGACACCCTGTTACTCGAATGTTCAACGTACCAATACTGTCTGCTACTGAAACAACTTAAGATTACTCCCTGTTACTCGAATGTTCAACGTACCAATACTGGCTGTTACTGAAACGACTTAAGATTACTCCCTGTTACTCGAATGTTCAACGTACCAATACTGGCTGTCACTGAAACGACTTAAGATGACACCCTGTTACTCGAATGTTCAACGTACCAATACTGTCTGCTACTGAAACAACTTAAGATTACTCCCTGTTACTCGAATGTTCAACGTACCAATACTGGCTGTTACTGAAACGACTTAAGATTACTCCCTGTTACTCGAATGTTCAACGTACCAATACTGGCTGTCACTGAAACGACTTAAGATGACACCCTGTTACTCGAATGTTCAACGTACCAATACTGTCTGCTACTGAAACAACTTAAGATTACTCCCTGTTACTCGAATGTTCAACGTACCAATACTGGCTGTTACTGAAACGACTTAAGATTACTCCCTGTTACTCGAATGTTCAACGTACCAATACTGGCTGTTACTGAAACGACTTAAGATTACTCCCTGTTACTCGAATGTTCAACGTACCAATACTGGCTGTTACTGAAACGACTTAAGATTACTCCCTGTTACTCGAATGTTCAACGTACCAATACTGGCTGTTACTGAAACGACTTAAGATTACTCCCTGTTACTCGAAAGTTCAACGTACCAATACTGGCTGTTACTGAAACGACTTAAGATTACTCCCTGTTACTCGAAAGTTCAACGTACCAATACTGGCTGTTACTGAAACGACTTAAGATTACTCCCTGTTACTCGAAAGTTCAACGTACCAATACTGGCTGTTACTGAAACGACTTAAGATTACTCCCTGTTACTCGAATGTTCAACGTACCAATACTGGCTGTTACTGAAAGGACTTAAGATTACACCTTGGTACTCGAATGTTCAACGTACCAATACTGTCTGCTACTGAAACAACTTAAGATTACTCCCTGTTACTCGAATGTTCAACATACCAATACTGGCTGTTACTGAAACGACTTAAGATTAATCCCTGTTACTCGAATGTTCAACGTACCAATACTTGCTGTTACTGAAACAACTTAAGATTACTCCCTGTTACTCGAATGTTCAACGTACCAATACTGGCTGTTACTGAAACGACTTAAGATTACTCCCTGTTACTCGAATGTTCAACGTACCAATACTGGCTGTTACTGAAACGACTTAAGATTACTCCCTGTTACTCGAATGTTCAACGTACCAATACTGGCTGTTACTGAAACGACTTAAGATTACTCCCTGTTACTCGAATGTTCAACGTACCAATACTGGCTGTTACTGAAACGACTTAAGATTACTCCCTGTTACTCGAATGTTCAACGTACCAATACTGGCTGTTACTGAAACGACTTAAGATTACTCCCTGTTACTCGAATGTTCAACGTACCAATACTGGCTGTTACTGAAACGACTTAAGATTACTCCCTGTTACTCGAATGTTCAACGTACCAATACTGGCTGTTACTGAAACGACTTAAGATTACTCCCTTTTACTCGAATGATCAACGTACCATTACTGTCTGCTACTGAAACAACTTAAGATTACTCCCTGTTACTCGAATGTTCAACGTACCAATACTGGCTGTTACTGAAACGACTTAAGATTACTCCCTGTTACTCGAATGTTCAACGTACCAATACTGGCTGTTACTGAAACAACTTAAGATTACTCCCTGTTACTCGAATGTTCAACGTTCCAATACTGTCTGTTACTGAAACAACTTAAGATTACTCCCTGTTACTCGAATGTCCAACGTACCAATACTGGCTGTTAATAAAACAACTTAAGATTACTCCCCGTTAATT
Organism: Mizuhopecten yessoensis; assembly: GCF_002113885.1. NCBI lineage: Eukaryota > Metazoa > Mollusca > Bivalvia > Pectinida > Pectinidae > Mizuhopecten > Mizuhopecten yessoensis. The sequence goes on along the minus strand of NW_018407033.1, from coordinate 26,511 downwards.
GAATGTTCAACGTACCAATACTTGATGTTACTGAAACAACTTAAGATAGCTATCTGTTACTCGAATGTTCAACATACCAATACTGGATGTTACTGAAACAAATTAAGATTACTCACTGTTACTCGAATGTTCAAAGTACCAATACTTCCTGTTACTGAAGCAACTTAAGATTTATCTCTTTTACTCCAATGTTCAACGTACCAATACTGGCTGACACTGAAACGACATAATATAAATCTCTGTTACTCGAATGTTCAACGTACCAATACTGTCTGTTACTGAAACAACTTAAGATTACTCCCTGTTACTCGAATGTCCAATGTACCAATACTGGCTGATACTGAAACAACTTAAGATTACCCCCTGTTAATCGAATATTCAACGTACCAATACTGGTTGTCACTGAAGCGACTTAAGATTAATCCCTGTTACTCGAATGTCCAACTAGCCTATACTGGCTGTTACTGAAACGACTTAAGATTAATCCCTGTTACTCGAATGTCCAACTAGCCTATACTGGCTGTTACTGAAACGACTTAAGATTAATCCCTGTTACTCGAATGTCCAACTAGCCTATACTGGCTGTTGCTGAAACGACTTAAGATTAATCCCTGTTACTCGAATGGCCAACTAGCCTATACTGGCTGTTGCTGAAACGACTTAAGATTAATCCCTGTTGCTCGAATGTTCAACATACCAATACTGGCTTGTTACTCGAATGAACAACATACCAATAATTGCTGTTACTGAAACAACTTAAGATACCCCCCTGTTAATCGAATATTCAACGTACCAATACTGGCTGATACTGTAACGACTTCAGATTACTCTCTGTTACTCGAATGTCCAATGTACCAATACTGGCTGTTACTAAAACGACTTAAGATTACTCCCTGTTACTCGAATGAACAACATACCAATAATTGCTGTTACTGAAACAACTTAAGATTACTCACTGTTACTCGAATGTTCAAAGTACCAATACTTCCTGTTACTGAATCAACTTAAGATTTATCTCTGTTACTCCAATGTTCAACGTACCAATACTGGCTGACACTGAAACAACATAATATAAATCTCTGTTACTCGAATGTTCAACGTACGAATACTGTCTGTTACTGAAACAGCTTAAGATTACTCCCTGTTACTCGAATGTTCAACATACCAATACTGGCTGTTACTGAAACAACTTAAGATTAAGCACTGCTACTTGAATGTCCAAGGTACCAATACTGGCTGATACTGTAACGACTTCAGATTACTCCCTGTTACTCGAATGTCCAATGTACCAATACTGGCTGATACTGAAACAACTTAAGATTACCCCCTGTTAATAGTATATTCAACGTACCAATACTGGTTGTCACTGAAACGACTTAAGATTACCCATTGTTAATCGAATATTCAACGTACCAATACTGGTTGTCACTGAAACGACTTAAGATTAATCCCTGTTACTCGAATGTCCAACGTACCAATACTGGCTGTTACTGAAACGACTTAAGATTACTCCCTGTTACTCGAATGTTCAACATACCAATACTGGCTGTTACTGAAACAACTTAAGATTACCCCCTGTTAATCGAATATTCAACGTACCAATACTGGCTGTTACTGTAACGACTTCAGATTACTCCCTGTTACTCGAATGTTCAACATACCAATACTGGCTGTTACTGAAACAACTTAAGATTACCCCCTGTTAATCGAATATTCAACGTACCAATACTGGCTGTTACTGTAACGACTTCAGATTACTCCCTGTTACTCGAATGTTCAACATACCAATACTGGCTGTTACTGAAACAACTTAAGATTACCCCCTGTTAATCGAATATTCAACGTACCAATACTGGCTGTTACTGTAACGACTTCAGATTACTCCCTGTTACTCGAATGTTCAACGTACCAATACTGGCTGATACTGAAACAACTTAAGATTACCCCCTGTTAATCGAATATTCAACGTACCAATACTGGCTGTTACTGTAACGACTTCAGATTACTCCCTGTGACTCGAATGTTCAACACACCAATACTGGCTGTTACTGAAACAACTTAAGATTAATCCCTGTTACTCAAATATTCAACGTACCAATACTGGCTGTCACTGAAACGACTTAAGATTACTCCGTGATGCTCGAATGTTCAACGTACCAATACTTGCTGTCACTGAAACGACTTAAGATTAATCCCTAATACTCGAATGTTCAACATACCAATACTGGCTGATACTGAAACTATTTAAGATTAATCCCTGTTACTCGAATGTCCAACGTACCAATAGTTGCTGTTACTGAAATGACTTAAGATTACTCCACGATACTCGAATGTTCAAAGTAACAATACTTGCTGTTACTGAAACAACTTAAGTTTACTCCCTGATGCTCGAATGTTCAACGTACCAATACTTGCTGTCACTGAAACGACTTAAGATTAATCCCTAATACTCGAATGTTCAACATACCAATACTGGCTGATCCTGAAAATATTTAAGATTAATCCCTGTTACTCGAATGTCCAATGTACAAATACTTGCTGTTACTGAGGTAACTTAAGATAGCTCCCTATTACTCAAATATTCAACGTACCAATACTGGTTGTCACTGAAACGACTAAAGATTACTCCCTGTTACTCGAATGTCCAATGTACCAATACTTGCTGTTACTGAGGTAACTTAAGATAACTCCCTATTACTCAAATATTCAACGTACCAATACTGACTGTCACTGAAACGACTTAAGATTACTCCGTGATGCTCGAATGTTCAACGTACCAATACTTGCTGTTACTGAAACAACTTAAGGTGACACCCTGCTATTCGAATATTCAACGTACCAATACTGACTGTCACTGAAACGACTTAAGATTACTCCCTGTTACTCGAATGTTCAACATACCAATACTGGCTGTTACTGAAACAACTTAAGACTAATCTCTGTTACTCAAATATTCAACGTACCAATACTGGCTGTTACTGTAACGCCTTCAAATTACTCCCTGTTACTCGAATGCTCAACACACCAATACTGGCTGTTACTGAAACAACTTAAGCTTAATCTCTGTTACTCAAATATTCAACGTACCAATACTGGCTGTTACTAAAACGACTTAAGATTACTCCCTGTTACTCGAATGTTCAACAAACCAATACTGGCTGTTAGTGAAACAACTTAAGATTACCCCCTGTTAATCGAATATTCAACGTAACAATACTGGCTGTTACTGTAACGACTTCAGATTACTCCGTGTTACTCGAATGTTCAACATACCTACTCCCTGTTACTCGAATGTCCAATGTACCAATACTGGCTGATACTGAAACTATTTAAGATTAATCCCTGTTACTCGAATGTCCAACGTACCAATAGTTCCTGTTACTGAAACAACTTAAGATTACCCTCTGTTAATCGAATATTCAACCTACCAATACTGGCTGTTACTGTAACGCCTTCAAATTACTCCCTGTTACTCGAATGTTCAACGTTCCAATACTGTCTGTTACTGAAACAACTTAAGATTACCCTCTGTTAATCGAATATTCAACCTACCAATACTGGCTGTTACTGTAACGACTTCAGATTACTCCCTGTTACTCGAATGTTCAACATACCAATACTGGCTGATACTGAAACTATTTAAGATTACTCCCTGTTACTCGAATGTCCAACGTACCAATAGTTGCTGTTACTGAAACAACTTAAGAAGACACCCTGCTATTCGAATGTTAAACGTACCAATACTGGCTGTTACTGTAACGCCTTCAAATTACTCCCTGTTACTCGAATGTTCAACGTTCCAATACTGTCTGTTACTGAAACAACTTAAGATTACCCTCTGTTAATCGAATATTCAACCTACCAATACTGGCTGTTACTGTAACAACTTCAGATTACTCCCTGTTACTCGAATGTTCAACGTTCCAATACTGTCTGTTACTGAAACAACTTAAGATTACCCTCTGTTAATCGAATATTCAACGTACCAATACTGACCGTCACTGAAACGACTTAAGATTACTCCGTAATGCTCGAATGTTCAACGTACCAATACTTGCTGATACTGAAACAACTTAAGATTTCCCCCTGTTAATAGAATATTCAACGTACCAATACTGGTTGTCACTGAAATGACTTAAGATTACCCCCTGTTAATCGAATGTTCAACATACCAATACTGGCTGATACTGAAACTATTTAAGATTACTCCCTGTTACTCGAATGTCCAATGTACCAATACTGGCTGTTACTGTAACAACTTCAGATTACTCCCTGTTACTCGAATGTTCAACGTTCCAATACTGTCTGTTACTGAAACAACTTAAGATTACCCTCTGTTAATCGAATATTCAACGTACCAATACTGACCGTCACTGAAACGACTTAAGATTACTCCGTAATGCTCGAATGTTCAACGTACCAATACTTGCTGTTACTGAAACAACTTAAGGTGACACCCTGCTATTCGCATGTTCAACGTACCAATACTGGCTGTTACTGAAACGACTTAAGATTAATCCCTGCCTGTTAATCGAATGTTCAACATACCAATACTGGCTGTTACTGAAACGACTTAAGATTACTCCGTGATGCTCGAATGTTCAACGTAACAATACTTGCTGTTACTGAAACAACTTAAGGTGACACCCTGCTATTCGAATATTCAACGTACCAATACTGACTGTCACTGACACGACTTAAGATTACTCCCTGTTACTCAAATGTCCAACGTACCAATACTGGCTGTTACTAAAACGACTTAAGATTACTCCCTGTTAATAGAATATTCAACGTACCAATACTGGTTGTCACTGAAACGACTTAAGATTACCCATTGTTAATCGAATATTCAACGTACCAATACTGGGTGTCACTGAAACGACTTAAGATTACTCCGTGATGCTCGAATGTTCAACGTACCACTACTTGCTGTTACTGAAACAACTTAAGGTGACACCCTGCTATTCGCATGTTCAACGTACCAATACTGGCTGTCAATGAAACGACGTAAGATTACTCCTTGTTACTCGAATGTTCAACGTACCAATACTTGCTGACACTGAAACAACTTAAGATTACCCCCTATTTATCTCTGTTACTCCAATGTTCAACGTACCAACTCCCTGTTACTCGAATGTCCAATGTACCAATACTGGCTGATACTGAAACGACTTAAGATTACTCCCTGTTAATAGAATATTCAACGTACCAATACTGGTTGTCACTGAAATGACTTAAGATTACCCCCTGTTAATCGAATGTTCAACATACCAATACTGGCTGATACTGAAACTATTTAAGATTACTCCCTGTTACTCGAATGTCCAATGTACCAATACTGGCTGATACTGAAACTATTTAAGATTAATCCCTGTTACTCGAATGTCCAACGTACCAATAGTTGCTGTTACTGAAACAACTTAAGATACCCCCCTGTTAATCGAATATTCAACGTAACAATACTGGCTGTTACTGTAACGACTTCAGATTACTCCCTGTTACTCGAATGTTCAACAGACCAATACTGGCTGTTACTGAAACAACTTAAGATTACCCTCTGTTAATCGAATATTCAACGTACCAATACTGACCGTCACTGAAACGACTTAAGATTACTCCGTAATGCTCGAATGTTCAACGTACCAATACTTGCTGATACTGAAACAACTTAAGATTACCAAGATTAATCCCTGTTACTCGAATGTCCAACGTACCAATAGTTGCTGTTACTGAAACAACTTAAGAAGACACCCTGCTATTCGAATGTTAAACGTACCAATACTGGCTGTTACTGAAACGACTTAAGATTAATCCCTGCCTGTTAATCGAATGTTCAACATACCAATACTGGCTGTTACTGAAACAACTTAAGATTACCACGTACCAATACTGGCTGTCACTGAAACAACTTAAGATTACTCCCTGTTACTCGAATGTTCAACACACCAATACTGGCTGTTACTGAAACAACTTAAGACTAATCTCTGTTACTCAAATATTCAACGTACCAATACTGGCTGTTACTGAAACGACTTAAGATTACTCCACGATACTCGAATGTTCAACGTACCAATACTTGCTGATACTGAAACAACTTAAGATTACCAAGATTAATCCCTGTTACTCGAATGTCCAACGTACCAATAGTTCCTGTTACTGAAACAACTTAAGATTACCACGTACCAATACTGGCTGTCACTGAAACAACTTAAGATTACTCCCTGTTACTCGAATGTCCAACGTACCAATAGTTCCTGTTACTGAAACAACTTAAGATTACCCTCTGTTAATCGAATATTCAACCTACCAATACTGGCTGTTACTGTAACAACTTCAGATTACTCCCTGTTACTCGAATGTTCAACACACCAATACTGGCTGTTACTGAAACAACTTAAGATTAATCTCTGTTACTCAAATATTCAACGTACCAATACTGGCTGTCACTGAAACGACTTAAGATTAATCCCTAATACTCGAATGTTCAACATACCAATACTGGCTGATACTGAAACTATTTAAGATTAATCCCTGTTACTCGAATGTCCAACGTACCAATAGTTGCTGTTACAGAAACGACTTAAGATTACTCCACGATACTCGAATGTTCAACGTAACAATACTTGCTGTTACTGAAACAACTTAAGATTACCCCCTGTTAATCGAATATTCAACGTACCAATACTGGCTGTCACTGAAACGCCTTAAGATTAATCCCTAATACTCGAATGTTCAACATTCCAATACTGGCTGATACTGAAACTATTTAAGATTAATCCCTGTTACTCGAATGTTCAACATACCAATAATTGCTGTTACTGAAACAACTTAAGATTACCCCCTGGTAATCGAATATTCAACGTACCAATACTGGCTGTTACTGTAACGACTTCAGATTACTCCCTGTTCCTCGAATGTCCAACGTACCAATACTGGCTGATACTGAAACAACTTAAGAATACCCCCTGTTAATCGAATATTCAAAGTACCAATACTGGTTGTCACTGAAACGACTTAAGATTAATCCCTGTTACTCGAATGTTCAACATACATGTGAATATTCAAAGTACCAATACTGGTTGTCACTGAAACGACTTAAGATTACTCCGTGATGCTCGAATGTTCAACGCACCAATACTTGCTGATACCGAAACAACTTAACATTCCCCCCTGTTAATCGAATAGTCAACGTACCAATACTGGCTGTTACTAAAACGACTTAAGATTAATCCCTGTTACTCGAATGTTCAACATACATGTGAATATTCAAAGTACCAATACTGGTTCTCACTGAAACGACTTAAGATTAATCCCTGTTACTCGAATGTCCAACATACCAATACTGGCTGATACTGAAACAAATTAAGAATACCCCCTGTTAATCGAATGTCCAAAGTACCAATACTGGTTGTCACTGAAACGACTTAATATTAAGCCCTGTTACTCGAATGTCCAACATACCAATACTGGCTGATACTGAAACGATTTAAGATTAATCCCTGTTACTCGAATGTCCAACGTACCAATACTGGCTGTTACTAAAACGACTTAAGATTAATCCCTGTTACTCGAATGCTCAACGTACCAATACTTGCTGTTACTAAAACAACTTAAGATTACTCCCTGTTACTCGAATGTTCAACATACCAATACTGGCTGTTACTGAAACAACTTAAGATTACTCCCTGTTACTCGAATGTTCAACGTACCAATACTGGCTGACACTGAAACGACATAATATAAATCTCTGTTACTCGAATGTTCAACGTACCAATACTGGCTGACACTGAAACGACATAATATAAATCTCTGTTACTCGAATGTTCAACGTACCAAAACTGTCTGTTACTGAAACAACTTAAGATTACTCCGTGATGCTCGAATGTTCAACGTACCAATACTTGCTGATACCGAAACAACTTAAC
>NW_018407033.1:13629-17444 GCF_002113885.1 Mizuhopecten yessoensis | reverse complement strand
TCAACATACCGATACTTGATGTTACTGAAACAAATTAAGATAACTTCCTGATCCTCGAATGTTCAACGTACCATTACTGTCTGCTACTGAAACAACTTAAGATTACTCCCTGTTACTCGAATGTCCAACGTACCAATACTGGCTGTTACTGAAACGACTTAAGATGACACCCTGTTACTCGAATGTTCAACGTACCAATACTGTTTGCTACTGAAACAACTTAAGATTACTCCCTGTTACTCGAATGTTCAACATACTAATACTGGCTGATACTGAAACAATTTAAGATTACTCCCTGTTACTCGAATGTTCAACGTACCAATACTGGCTGTCAATGAAAGGACTTAAGATGACACCATGTTACTCGAATGTTCAACGTACCAATACTGTTTGCTACTGATTTTACTTAAGATTACTCCCTGTTACTCGAATGTTCAACATACTAATACTGGCTGATACTGAAACGATTTAAGATTAATCCCTGTTACTCGAATGTTCAACGTACCAATACTTGCTGTTACTGAAACAACTTAAGATTACTCCCTGTTACTCGAATGTTNATACTGGCTGTCAATGAAAGGACTTAAGATGACACCCTGTTACTCGAATGTTCAACGTACCAATACTGTTTGCTACTGAAACAACTTAATATTACTCCCTGTTACTCGAATGTTCAACATACCGATACTTGATGTTACTAAAACGACGTAATATTACTTACTGTTACTCGAATGTTCAACGTACCAATACTGGCTGTCACTGAAAGGACTTAAGATGACACCCTGTTACTCGAATGTTCAACGTACCAATACTTGCTGCTAATGAAACAACTTAAGATTAATCCCTGTTACTCGAATGCTCAACGTACCATTACTGTCTGCTACTGAAATAACTTAAGATGACACCCTGTTACTCGAATGTTAAACGTACCAATACTGTTTGCTACTGAAACAAATTAAGATTACTTCCTGATGCTCGAATGTTTAACGTACCATTACTGTCTGCTACTGAAACAACTTAAGATTACTCCCTGTTAATCGAATGTTCAACGTACCAATACTGGCTGTCACTGAAACGACTTAAGAATACTTCCTGTTACTCGAATGTTCAACGTAGCAATACTGGCTGTCACTGAAAGGACTTAAGATGTCACCCTGTTACTCGAATGTTCAATGTATCAATACTTGCTGCTAATGAAACAACTTAAGATTACTCCCTGTTACTCGAATGCTCAACGTACCAATACTAGCTGATACTGAAACGTTTTAAGATTAATCCCTGTTACTCGAATGTTCAACGTACCAATACTGGCTGTTACTGAAACAACTTAAGATTACTTCCTGATGCTCGAATGTTCAACGTACCAATACTGTCTGGTACTAAAACAACTTAAGATTATACCCCGTTACTCGAATGTTCAACGTACCAATACTGCCTGCTACTAAAACAACCTAAGATTACTCCCTGTTACTCGAATGTTCAACATCCCAATACTGGCTGATACTGAAACGATTTAAGATTAATCCCTGTTATTCGAATGTTCAACGTACCAATACTTGCTGTTTCTGAAACAACTTAAGATTACTCCCTGTTACTCGAATGTTCAACGTACCAATACTTGCTGTTACTGAAACAACTTAAGATTACTCCCTGATGCTCGAATGTTCAACGTACCAATACTGTCTGCTACTGAAACGACTGAAGATTAATCCCTGTTACTCGAATGTTCAACGTACCAATACTGGCTGTTACTGAAACAACTTAAGATTACTACCTGATGCTCGAATGTTCAACGTACCAATACTGTCTGCTACTAAAACAACTTAAGATTATACCCCGTTACTCGAATGTTCAACGTACCAATACTGCCTGCTACTAAAACAACCTAAGATTACTCCCTGTTACTCGAATGTTCAACATAACAATACTTGCTGTTACTGAAACAACTTAAGATGACACCCTGCTATTCGAATGTTAAACGTACCAATACTGTCTGCTACTAAAACAACTTAAGATTACTCCCTGTTACTCGAATGTTCAACGTATCAATACTGGCTGTCACTGAAACGACTGAAGATTACTCCCTGTTACTCGAATGTCCAACGTACCAATACTGGCTGTTACTGAAACGATTTAAGCATTTTTTCATTTTTTGTTTGTGCCATGATATAAAATGCGTTAATATTGTTGGGTGATGCAGACAAATATAACTAGAATACATATGCTATAATAAGGACCTTTCTTTACTGCCTTTCCTGTTCGAAAAGTATACCAGTAGGTGTTTTAGTTTAAAGTTCCCGTCTACAAGTAGATCTCAATTTATTGCTAAAATAAGTATGCATGTGTTACAGGCACGTGCATGAAGGATAACACCGAACACGTGCAACCAGTTGCCGTCATATTCTTATTTCGTTACTTTTATAATTAAACAACTGTTGTAGTTAGAACGGACTGCTTTAACACCTGTTTCGTAATCTGTGATGTGTGTTTAGTTTACAGGCGTTATAAAATGTTCATATGAATATGACTATATTCTGGTTTTCATTATTTTTCATCATTAGAATAGGCTTTTATCATTGATGTTAGCCAACCTTATTTATGAAACATATGATAATTCGAAATAACAAACAATCACCGAAAGTAAACGCTGACTGGTGTGTCTGAACGTACAACAGTGTATGTGACAATGTTAGGGAAACATTCATCAAGATTCTCTTCAAGTTTTACATTAGCAAAAAGAAATATTCATGATTCGAAAAAGAAATCTACTTTAAAATTCAAGCTTTTACTCGAAATGCATAATTGCAAAATATCTTACGTATACGTAGAAAAGAATAAAGTTCATGAAGAGGTCTTGCACTTGTAATCTGTTACATTTAATTTTAAAGGAATAAATATCACCATACATAATGTAGAACTGTTAATTACTGAACAGGTACATATCTCGAACATACTGCTATACATGTATTTATCATTACAGATATAAATGTCTCCGTCAAATTAACAGTTATGTGAGTGATATGGTAATGGGTGAAATGACATGTTATACATTGTGTATAATAAATATGAAATAGTGAAACGTATTGAAACAAGAGGCCCATGGGCCTTAACGGTCACCTGAGTCTATAGTATTTATTTTTGTTGTTGAAATATGTACCAAATTAACTTTGTCAGGACCATGAGCTGATCATTCCTAGACCAATTTTAAGTGAGATCGGCCTATTAGAACTTAGTAGCAAAATAGCGGCCATGGCAGCCAAATTGTATTTCTGATTGACCCGAAAAATAACAACACTTTGTCAGGACCATGAGGCGATCATTCCTATCAACTTTCAGTTCAATCGGCCCAGCAGAACTTGACTTTAAGTTTGAAATGTAAAATGTTAACGGACGACGGACGACGGACGACGGACGACGGACGACGTACGACGGACGACGGACGACGGACGACGACGGACGAAAACGGATAGCAATAGGTCACTTGAGCTAAAGCTCAGGTGACCTAAAAAGCTAGGGCTTTTGACAGGTAACTCTAAATGAAAAAAAAAATTGAGTCCGACAAAAAGACAAAAAGAGGGTTACAGTCTGAGGAAGTCCTATCAACTGATTCATAAGGGGTACGTAATTTGTTAGTATAATTTTCGGTTCAAACCCAATACAGGAAACTGGTAATCAACATGATGTCATACCTAATACAGGAAACTGGTAATCAACAGAACGTCATACCTAATACAGGAAACTGGTAATCAACACGATGTCATACCTAAACCAGGAAAGTGGCATTTAACACGATGTCACACCTAATATAGGAAAGT
>NW_018407033.1:10536-11370 GCF_002113885.1 Mizuhopecten yessoensis | reverse complement strand
ACGAAAAAGGACATAATATTACTCCCTGTAACTCGAATGTTCAACGTACCAATACTGTCTGCTACTGTAACAACTTAAGAAGATTACTCCCTGTTACTCGAAATTCCAACATACCAATACTGGCTGTTACTGAAACAACTTAAGATTACTCCCTGTTACTCGAATGTTCAACGTACCAATACTGGCTGTCACTGAAAGGACTTAAGATGACACCTTGGTACTCGAATGTTCAACGTACCAATACTGTCGGCTACTGTAACAACTTAAGAAGATTACTCCCCGTTACTCGAAATTCCAACGTACCAATACTGGCTGTCACTGAAAGGACTTAAGATGACACCTTGGTACTCGAATGTTCAACGTACCAATACTGCCTGCTACTAAAACAAGTTAAGATTCCTCCCTGTTACTCGAATGTTCAACGTACCAATACTGTCTGCTACTAAAACAAGTTAAGATTACTCCCTGTTACTCGAATGTTCAACATACCGATACTTGATGTTACTGAAACAAATTAAGATTACTCCCTGTTACTCGAATGTTCAACGTACCAATACTGGCTGTTACTGAAACAAATTAAGATTACTTCCTGTTCCTCGAATGTTCAACGTACCAATACTGGCTGTCAATGAAAGGACTTCAGATGACACCATGTTACTCGAATGTTCAACGTACCAATACTGGCTGTTACTGAAACAAATTAAGATTACTTCCTGTTACTCGAATGTTCAACGTACCAATATTGGCTGTTACTGAAACGACTTAAGATTAATCCCTGTTATTCGAATGTTCAACGTACCAATACTGGCTGTCAATGAAAGGACTTCAGATGAA
>NW_018407033.1:9684-10058 GCF_002113885.1 Mizuhopecten yessoensis | reverse complement strand
TGTTACTCGAATGTTCAAAGTAACAATACTTCCTTTTACTGAATCGACTTAAGATTTATCTCTGTTACTCCAATGTTCAACGTACCAATCCTGGCTGACACTGAAACGACATCATATAAATCTCTGTTACTCGAATGTTCAAAATACCAAAACTCTCTGTTACTGAAACAACTTAAGATTACTCCCTGTTACTCGAATGTTCAACATACCAATACTGGCTGTTACTGAAACAACTTAAGATTAAGCACTGTTACTTGAATGTCCAAGGTACCAATACTGGCTGATACTGAAACAACTTAAGATTACCCCCTGTTAATCGAATATTCAACGAACCAATACTGGTTGTCACTGAAACGACTTAAGATTACCCCCTT
>NW_018407033.1:3062-4144 GCF_002113885.1 Mizuhopecten yessoensis | reverse complement strand
TTAATCGAATATTCAACGTACCAATACTGGTTGTCACTGAAACAATTTAAGATAAATCCCTGTTACTCGAATGTCCAACGTACCAATACTGGCTGTTACTAAAACGACTGAAGATTAATCCCTGTTACTCGAATGTTCAACATACCAATAATTGCTGTTACTGAAACAACTTAAGATACCCCCCTGTTAATCGAATATTCAACGTACAAATACTGGTTGTCACTGAAATGACTTAAGATTACCCCCTGTTAATCGAATATTCAACGTACAAATACTGGTTGTCACTGAAATGACTTAGATTACCCCCTGTTAATCGAATATTCAACGTACAAATACTGGTTGTCACTGAAATGACTTAAGATTACCCCCTGTTAATCGAATATTCAACGTACCAATACTGGTTGTCACTGAAACGACTTGCAATACTTCCTGTTAGTGAATCAACTTAAGATTTATCTCTGTTACTCCAATGTTCAACGTAGCAATACTTCCTGTTAGTGAATCAACTTAAGATTACTCCCTGTTACTCGAATATTCAACATACCAATACTGGCTGTTACTGAAACAACTTAAGATTAAGCACTGCTACTTGAATGTCCAAGGTACCAATACAGGCTGATACTGTAACGACTTCAGATTACTCCCTGTTACTCGAATGTCCAATGTACCAATACTGGCTGATACTAAAACAACTTAAGATTACCCCCTGTTAATCGAAAATCCAACGTACTAATACTGGTTGTCACTGAAACGACTTAAGATTACCCCCTGTTAATCGAATATTCAACGTACCAATACTGGCTGTTACTGAAGCAGCTTAAGATAACTCCCTGTTACTCGAATGTTCAACATACCAATACTGGCTGATACTGAAACGACTTAAGATTACTCCGTGATGCTCGAATGTTCAACATAACAATACTTGTTGTTACTGAAACAACTTAAGATTACTCCCTGTTACTCAAATATTCAACGTACCAATACTGGCTGTCACTGAAACGACTTAAGATTACTCCGTGATGCTCGAATGTTCAACGTACCAATACTTGCTGTTACTGAAGCATCTCAAGATAACTCCCTTA
>NW_018407033.1:0-424 GCF_002113885.1 Mizuhopecten yessoensis | reverse complement strand
GAAACAACTTAAGATGACACCCTGCTGTTCGAATGTTAAACGTACTAATACTGTTTGCTACTGAAACAACTTTAGATTACTCTCTGTTACTAGAATGTTCAACATACCAATAGTGGCTGATACTGAAACGTTTTAAGATTAATCCCTGTTACTCGAATGTTCAACATAACAATACTTGCTGTTACTGAAACAACTTAAGATTACTCCCTGATGCTCGAATGTTCAACGTACCAATACTGGCTGTCACTGAAAGGACTTAAGATGACACCCTGTTTCTCGAATGTTCAATGTACCAATACTGTCTGCTACTGAAACAACTTAAGATTACTCACTGTTACTCGAATGTTCAACAGACCAATACAGGCTGATACTGAAACGTTTTAAGATTACTCCCTGTTACTCGAATGTTCAACGTACCAATACT
>NW_018407032.1:159358-166141 GCF_002113885.1 Mizuhopecten yessoensis | reverse complement strand
AACTAAACATATTGTATCTCATGTAGTAAACTAAACATATTGTATTGCATGATTTGCATAAAACATTTGGATTTTCTCGAACTACACGATGCATATTGTGTTCCAAGAATTACATGAAATATGTTGTTTCCTACGAATTATACAAAATACATCACGTCTCGCAAATTAAACTTTACATATTCTATCCTACAAATAACATGGAACATAATAAACGTATTGTATCTCTCGAATTACATTAAACAAATGTGTGTTCTGAATAACACTTATCATCTTGTATCAGCCGAATAACCCTTAATATATGCTTTTCAGAAATTACACTAGAGATATTGTTTTTTTAGAATTACACTAAATATTTGAATCTTTCCAAATTTTATTTAACATTTTGTACCTTTCGTATTGCATTTAACATATTGTACATGTATCTCACAAAGTACACTAAACATTTTGTATCAATCGAATTACAATAAACATATTGTAACAGTCAAATTACACTTAACATAATGTATCTCTGGAAATTTCACTAAACATTTTGTATCCCTCAAAGTACATTAAATATTTTACATTTCACGAATTACACTAAAAATGCTGTATTGAACGAATTTCATAAAACAAAATGTATCTCACGAATTACTCCAACAGATAGTTTCTCGTCTCACCAACAGCAATACGTTGTATATTGTGACAAAATGTTATAAATTTAGATGGAAATACATTCACCATGGGGATAGGATGTCATAAAGTGTTTGTTAGTGAAGCATGAACATAGCAAGCACAAATGGGATGACACTTGAACACATTAGTGTATAGATACAGCATGCCAAAAAATAAATTTCATTGTATCATAAATCTGTTTTGTCCGTCTAAGACACATAGGTTATGCTAGCCGCAAATACGAATTCCAAATTGGTCTAAATTACTCTCGAAACAGAAAGAGAGGTGCGTAAAAATCTTAAATTTTATGAAGTGCGAAATTTAGAGAAATATTGGTTCATTTGACCAGGGTTATTTATTTTTACATTTTACAGAAAGATATCCTACCAGTTTTCAGAACTTTCCATCACTTTATTAACTGGTCATTTTGTCCGATGAAAACGCAAATAAACCTCACACTGATCATATTGAGAATTCTGTATGGTTGCCATAATAAACTCAATCAGAAAAATACTATTTCCTTGATATATATAAATATCGATCTTTTTACTATGCTCATTAGTGTGTTGTTTTTGGTTCGCTACCAAAGTTCACATTTGTAGAACGTGACATTACTAAGACTTGAACATGGATTTATAGGAATGTACACATGACGAGGTGCCGTCGATGGAAAAGTAGACGCTTACCCTTCAGAAACACCTGGTCTTATTCTTCTTTAAAATGTAAACATGTTAAAATGATATAAAAAGTAAATGTTATATATGAAATCAGATTTATATTATTTGGTCATATTCAACATGTAAATGTTTTCCGATTTGTTACTTTCTTTCTTTTACTTTGTGACACTGTATACTCCAGAATTGGGATTACATTTTGTAATGTACAGTAGTGTGATTTTTGAAGACCCCAACAGGTTTTTGTATTCATCCTGATTACTTTCTCAAAAAAGATATTTCTATCAAAACTTTTGATGCTTTTACCCTGTACACTTCCATATATCATACCAAACTTAGGCGTTACACCTCATATCTAGAAGTGAAGTGAATTTAGTGTGGAGTTTTAAGAACTCAAAATATCTTTTAATCGACCCTGAACATCTTCACCTCAAAAAAGATATGTTAGATCAAAACTTTTGATGCCTTGACTCTTTACTACAGTACTATACCTCACGCATGTTCCAAACTGAGGTGTAACGCCTGTCGTCATAAAAAAAAACACGTGCTGCAACGATGTTAAACACACACAAAAAGAAAATGCGAATACAGACACAATTAGTAAAATGTACAGTGTAATGATATATTAGAATCTTGTTAATTAATTTCCTAAGAGACCGAATCACTAAAACTGACATTAAAGAAAACGAAATTCAATTATTTATAATTAAGCTATTTATGACGATAGGTTTACTAATGAGAACACTTGGGATTATTGGTTCATAAATGTGTGTCAGGACAGACTATCTATTGACGTTTTTAGTATTGCCTCGGAGAAAAAGGAAACACACGCAACAATTTGCTCTTTTAGTGCTAGATTAATTTGTTTCTTTGAGTAACATTGCTTTTAAAGCCTCTAACCAACGGCACCTAATCTCTAAACAACATTTTGTGAGCCTCAGCATTGGCCTGTTTCTCAACAAAATTTTAATCTCGATTCGTTAGCTTTGTGACAATTTGTAAGTTTATCATTTAAACTGAAAATTAAAATTGAATTTAGAAAATAATATACTTGGTTTTTTTTGTGTATGTTTGCCGACAATTTTCATTTTCTATACTGTGCATGTTGTACCTTCTATTTGAAGTTAAGTGAAATTTCGTTGATTTTATTTGTGCACTAAGCTGAAAAAGCTTGATATAATTCCATTGAATGTACTACAACACTGACTATTAGGTACAGACAAGATACGGTTCTAAACTATGACTTTGCAGGCCACATGCACATTTTCTAAAGGAAATAATTCATATGTAATGAACTATTTTCCTTTTATAATTCGGTTTCAGTGGATTCTTTGAATCCCACAGACGTGCATGAAACTTTATACAGTCAACTGGAAATCTTATTGAAACATATTTGATTATAAACATAAAAATCAAATATTATCCTACAATAAAAACCGTCAAAACAGTCAAAATATTACAAGAGAATAATGAATATCAATAAAACCATGACTCGAACTCAAAATCGATAAAATTCGATTGAAATTTACATTAACCTTTAAAAAGCCAAGAAGAATACGATTTCTGCCCAGGAGAATACGATTTCTGCCCAGGAGAATACGATTTTGCCCACGAGAATACGATTTCTGCGCAGGAGATACGATTTCTACCAAGGACAATACGATTTCTGCCAAGGAGAATAGGATTTTTGTCCAGGGGAATACGATTTCTGCCCAGGAGAATACGATTTCTGCCCAGGAGAATACGATATCTGCCCAATAGAATACGATTTCTGCCCAGGAGAATACGATTTCTACCAAGGAGAATACGATTTCTGCCCAGGAGAATACGATTTCTGCCCAGGAGAATACGATTTTTGCCCAGGAGAATACGATTTCTGCCCAGAAGAATACGATTTCCGCCAAGGAGAATACGATTTCTGCTTCATCGACGACACCCGCCAAGCACATCTAGGTCATAACCTAGTTATACTACGTCCTCATACCAAGAAATGGGTAAATGCCAATAAAACAACACGTCACATGAGGCTTAGAAAAAAAGCATCGACATTCATACCACACAGATAATAAGGATATTTTTTGATGAGATAATAATTAAGACAGTAAAACTTGGTCATAGTCTTCATCAACATGCGTCTTTGGTAAACCTCTGTTGTGAATTTGCTTACCACCGTACGTACTTCTGATTCAAAGGTACTCATATTTCTTTCAGTAACTCTAAACGTCTTTCTTCTAATTTTGTTTCACAAATAACAGTCGAATTTAGGTGATTTAAAAACTAATCTTTCTTATTCAAGCTATTTTTCTAGATTTCCATATTACTGTGGTCAGGGGTTTGAATGTAGCAGCCAGTGATCTACATGTTATCTATAATATAAAGCTTCGTGTACAAAGCCTTTTAATGTAAGATTACAAGTATCGAAAGACTCCTACCTATTCTCCTAAGTTATTCTGCGGATGCCAAAACGAGAGGAGGCTAAATTTAGTACAGGTTTATCTATTCTAAATAAAAAAAAAACATACACTGGTCTGCATTAAACAGACTCTCGGCAAGCTGCATGAAAAGTACGTGGAATTGTCGCCAGAAGAGGCTTCTGATAACGTGATCTTTGATTTACATATGCTGCTAAAAAATCGGCTTGAACAAAACCCAATGAAACACTACTGATACATTATCGACTTTTTCTAAAGCCGAAAAACCTAGTTATTTATCCTTTGGTATTGAAATCTTTTCGAATAGCAATCAATAGTCAGAATAGGGAACTGTCTCGATTGTAGTGTATGCTGAATCCTTATAAACAATGTTTTATCGCCGGCTAAGCCAGTTTCGCAAACATTATCAAATCTTATTACACCCGTTCTAAGTACCATTAAATCAGGGTAACAGTCGTATAGTGACACCGTATGCTCCAGAAGTGGAATAAATGGAATGTAGATTTTAGCAAACTCAAATATCTTTTCTTGGTTGGCAAGAGCTTTGTTGAATTCGGTTGCAAGATTGTTTCTGCAGACCTTTGGTATACAAGTACCTATTGGCAAACTATTATCCCTCTCTCTCTCGCTCTCCCTCTCTGCTGACACTGACACATGTGCTTTTGTTTTCATGTAAAGCTGAACTCATCGAAGACTGATCAGAAAAATATTACCAAAGGCTTCAACAAGTCCTTTAAATTCAGTCATATCTATGACGTGTTGTGTGTATATAACAACAAACATATCATATTGACCAAGACACTCACACATTTTGTATATTCTATCATAAACTTCAAACAAGGCTCTTCAAATTCTTCTACATCAGCGACATTCAATAACTTTTAGTCTACTAAGCGACAGGGATGCCTTACTAATAAGCTATATGTTGATATTTCCGAGCGCGATATTTCCCTTTCTTGAAAGTAACATCCCTGTGTTTTAATGCGTACGGGATCGTTCCTAGTGTTCGAGGAAGGTGTCGTATGCTAGAGGACAAACCTACAATATAAGGTTTTAAGAGATACAGATTGACTATGAAATACATTTTACGAGTATGTGCACATTTTAATTTCGCCATCATGACCTCATTCGGAAATATCTTAACTCCTTTTATGATATGAAAATCGATGTCCATGACATTGCTCATTACTATTCTTTTTCTTCCTCCTTTATTTAGAACGAGACTTTATTTTGATTTGACCTAGATTTACATGGCAGATGCCGTTGATTAAGTAGGAAAGGTTCCATGTAATTCAATAAAAATCTCGTAGATATTTGTTGAATGTCACGAAAAAAGTAATTTATTGAAATTACAAAGGCACGAACAAAATTCCAGATCCACGTGATTAATTGAATGCATTCTTCTCTAAATTCCATAGACACGTGTTTCATTTCATTTCATTTTAAAATCAGCATTGAATCTTTCATTTCACATGAAAAATGCTACAGAAGACACAAAAATTATACATGTACTAGTTAACATCGATACTTTGTTAATTTCCCACATAGCAGTTTTGTCGCAAAACATTTTCTTTAATGCTACAGGTGTTCTCTTATAATCCATCTTCGACCAAAATCCAGCATGTTTTATTTGTTATATCTTTTTATCTGTGTTTTTGTCATTTCTTTAATTTCATTAATGGGATGCTCATACTTTTTACCGAGACAATATCGCTAGCGAGAAAGTTTAAAATTCAATTAAAACAGCAGGTTTTCCTTCTTTGTTCAAGTGATTGCTCAGTGAAAAGACGGTCTTAAACATCAGTTTAATAAACGTTCCCTTTCTGATAAAAACACATATTACTACATCAATTTCTATGCTGTATTGACATTTTTAATTACAGTTCACAGAAAACAGTCAAATAAGTCTCGATTTTGAAGATGCTCGACGTGGTAATATTGGATTAAAAGTCAGCATAAACACATGTGTCAGTAAGAATGTCAATAAATACATGAACATGTATCCCAAGTGTAAGTCAAAATGGCAATACACATATATCAAATAATGAGAAACACCACGTATGTTTGTGAGAATATCAAAATCTCAAATACTGCTGAAATTGTCATCGCACATAACATTTACATGTGTCAGTGAGGTTGTTGACATATATGATGTGTCAGTGAGAATGATGATATACATTACATGTGTCAGTGAGGATGATGATATACATTACATGTGTCAGTGAGGATGATGATATACATTACATGTGTCAGTGAGGATGATGATATACATTACATGTGTCAGTGAGGATGATGATATACATTACATGTGTCAGTGAGGATGATGATATACATTACATGTGTCAGTGAGGATGATGATATACATTACATGTGTCAGTGAGGATGATGATATACATTACATGTGTCAGTGAGGATGATGATATACATTACATGTGTCAGTGAGGATGTTAATATATATTACATGTGTCAGTGAGGATGTTGATATACACAACATGTGTCAGTGAGGATGATGTAATACATTACATGTGTCAGTGAGGATGTTGATATACATTACATTTGTCAGTGAGGATGTTCACATTCATTACATGTGTCATGAGGATGTTAATATACATTACATGTGTCAGTGAGGATGATGATATACATTACATGTGTCAGCGAGGATGATGATATACATTACATGTGTCAGTGAGGATGATGATATACATTACATGTGTCAGCGAGGATGATGATATACATTACATGTGTCAGTGAGGATGATGATATACATTACATGTGTCAGTGAGGATGATGATATACATTACATGTGTCAGCGAGGATGATGATATACATTACATGTGTCAGTGAGGATGATGATATACATTACATGTGTCAGCGAGGATGATGATATACATTACATGTGTCAGTGAGGATGATGATATACACAACATGTGTCAGTGAGGATGATGTAATACATTACATGTGTCAGTGAGAATGTTGATATACATTACATGTGTCAGTGAAGATGTTGACATACATTACATGTGTCA